>NC_142525.1:13657315-13752315 GCF_964205215.1 Stylophora pistillata
GAAAGGGGTAACTTGTTTTGCTGAGCCAATAATTCTTGCAAAGTCATCACTTAGTTCATGGTCAATCTCAATATTGGACTTTTGCAATTCCGCTTTCATGTCATTCAACTGCTGCTCAAGTTCAGCGCACCTCAGTCTTTGCCCCTGTCATAGTTAATCGAGGGGACTGGTTAGGAAGGCCGGCGAACTTCAAAGGACCGGCTTATTGTTTACGATTTTAGGTTGAATTGCACCGTTACGTCATGATACGTCACGAGTACCGTGCATCGCTATCGTTGTCACAGTAAACAAACATGGCGTCTGGCATCGAAGACTTTATATTCGAAGAAGATTTCGATGCTATTATGGCAGTTTTAGAAGAAGATGAGAATTTGGAAGAACAGTTTCATGAAGCTGTACAGGAGGTGCGTGTTAAAAGCTAAAAGTTAGTCCTATTTAGTCATTTTATTCGCGGTTTGTTGCTAGAAAAGGCTCGGTGTAGTTGGCTTGAGATCGATCAGTGTTCGGTATTGTGTATCTGTTTCCAGAGCTCCAGAAGAAAAATTAGATTTCTTTCGGATTCTTTTAGAATCGTTAAAGCTTTAAGAAGAGTTATAGTAGCAATATTGGTATAAACTGATTTCAAACTGTGGGCGATTTTATCAAGTTTGATCAACTAAATGTTTCTTACATTCTAGGTCCAAAGGCAAGACGTAGCTTGTAGTATATGTCAAAAAGTTTGTAAAAGTAAACGAGGTCTAAGCAGACACACGACTATTAAACACAAAGATACCAACCAAGATCCCGAACAAGATGTACAAGAGGAAGAATCAAGGCAAAGAATAGCATTTACAAGCGACGTTTTGAACGATCTGGTGAACAACGTGAAAACGACAATAAGCAAAAGAAAAGCGTTTACAAAAGCAATGCGAGATGAAATATCATCATTCCAGTTTAACATTTGCGAAGGATCAAAAGAGTTTGAAGAGATACGGACTATTTTTGATGGCTTTACGAAGAATGGAAACGCTGATAAGTTTTACTCCAAGTATTACGCGACCATATCATTACATGCTACAAAATACTTCCCGAGTCTGTCCAGTAATTCAGCAACATTGTTATCAACTAAACTTGCTGATCGACTCCTGGCCTACTGCAAAGAATCTCTTTCTCCTGTAAATGATAACGAAGTTGAAAAAGCTTTAAAGGAAAAAGAGATTGCTGGTCTACAATATCTAGGAGGCTATGTCTTGCAAAATCTGCACAATAAACACAGAGCATCTAAGAATTGGAAATCAACAGAAAGTCAACAGGCTACATCTTTATTAAATGCATGCTAAGAAGAATCAAAGACTATCACTGAATCACAGAAACTTATCTCTTCCTTAAGCCGTGGAGGGCTGTGGAATCCAACGAAAAAACCCCAGAAAATATTTTTGAGGGCAGAACATCATTTTAGAAACAATTGTAAAACTGACCAAAGATCTATCAACATTGAAGCTGTAATTGAGAAATGTTGCAAAGATACAGATGTAGTTGCTTTCTTCAATGAAATTGTATCTGAATCCTCACTGGAGATTGATAGCAGTATTAGTAAAGATATGCTGCACAGTATTATCACCTTATATTTACGTGTACGCTCATTTTCATTTGCAAGAGATGTAATTCAGAAGCACAAGATCAAACAGAAGCAAGTGAAAGCTAAGTCCCTGAGAAAGGAAATTAAAAGGGCAAGTGGAGGAAAGGATGATAGAGAACCCTAGAATCAAAGACAGCATAAAATGCATCAAATGGCAATTTTATTTATAGGGTCAATGTTCTGGTTTATGTTAGCAGAAGTCAGTCATCTAGATGTCAACAAATTATGTATACTTAAAATGTATGAGGTGGTTTGCAACCACCTTTGAAGCAATCAATGTATTTATTAATGTCAATGTTCTGGTTTACTTAAGCATCTATAGAACACTAAAATTCTAACTTAGAAGTCAGCCCTATCTAGATGACAACAAGTTATGTACAATATTATATATATATATATATATATATATATATATATATATAAAGTGGTTTGCAAACATCTGTGAATCAATATTCAAGTCATTTACAAGACAATGTTGCAGTTGATTAAATACAAAAGAAAAACAATGGAATTGACATCACATTGCAAAGAATATTTTACAAGTATTTCAATACATTTTTGGATGTACCACTGCAAAGTTATATCGCAGTATTTTCTAGTAATAAATTAAAAATGTTGATGTCAATTCTTTGACTTCTTTCTAGGAACAGGATCATCTGTTACATTTACCCAGGCTTTGCCCCTGTCCTTCCTTCCACGGGTATTTCCACTTTGGGACGAAATAGACCTTTGTATTCTTATTGCATTATCATTGTAGCCAAAGATTCTCATGTCTGGGTTGTCGCTTCTTCTTCCCAATTTGCGTTGATTACCAAAGTGCTCTGTCGGATCTCTTTGTAGCAGGAGGGAGATTTTGCAGCCAGCGACAAGGCATAGCGAATAACCATTGGATGGTATTTGACACCACTTGGACTACTTTGGAGCAATTTCTTTTGCTGCCGCCAGAACAATTTCATGAACGGTGTCACCTCTTGAGCTTCACTGAGTATGGTTGTAACATCATGGCTCAAATTGTGATCAACCTCAATACTGGATTTGGCAATTTCTGATTTCATTTGATTCAGCTGGCACTCAAGATCTGCACATTTAAGCCGTTGCCCTCTCAGTGTAAGTTTAATTCTATCTGGGGCAGTCTTAGAAACTGGTGCATAGAGATGTGCAGGTTCTGACATTCGTCGCTGCTTTGCTTGTGACGATCGATGCATATTATATGATTGTTCCTCACGTGATAAACAAAGTTCTATGCCCTCAACAAGGAGCTGGCATTTACACGAACGCCAGTATTCCTTGAAGGAAAAGTTTTCAGGTTCATTATCACTACAGTTCAAAGGATCCACTGACATTGGGATGACATGGTGAATAATATTTGAGTTCAGTTCTGGTTGTTCAATCCCAGGACAAATAATGAAGGACTCTGTTAGTTTTCTGACCAATTCATTCAAGGTAACATTTCTCATTGATCTATAATACTTCGTATAAAGTATGTGGTCATCTGGTAGTAACCAACCATAAACTAAAATGCTGAACCCAAGACTGTCATCGACCACCAACTCCAGTTGTGGTAAGCAAACAGAGGACTCATTTGACTTTCTGAACACCATTCTGTCTTCTTTGGCCTGAGTACACCACTCTTGTATAATCTTCAATGACTGGGCTCTTTTACAGAATTCATGGAAGCTTTTATAGCAATGTCTCTTTTCGGTCAAATATCAGAAACTTCGAAGTCTTCCTTTACAATTGATCTCAAAGGCCTGGGAGTTGGTGGTTGTTTTTGAAAGCTCTTCTGTGGCATGCTCAGCAATGGAAGTGCTCCAAACTTCGGCCTTTTCTTTGTCATTTTCTCTGATACGGCTGAGAGATAAAGTTTAAGATATATGTTAACGTTTTTATCAAAAATTCAACTGAGTTACATAGTAGATTTCGCATGTTTTGGCGGTCCGTTTACTAATAAGCACACCGCTAAATCGCTGGAATTATACACACACACTTACTTATTTCGATGTCATTTTCATGAAAATGCTTTTCACAAGTAAATACTTTGTCATTTTCGATCTGTCGTTGGAAGTTACTGTCCGTAACTCTGTATTTCTTGAGCTCATGGAGCCAATCTTCGCGCCATTTGCGATATGCTTCGTTCCGAGGTGCTGGAAGCTTCCATCTTCCAATTCCTTTGGTTTTACGGCAAGTTCCACAGCCAATTACGGAACAGTTATCTCCAGGCATGTTTTTGAGTTAAAATCTATTCATTTTCAGTCAAGCAAACAGTAATAAAAATAATTTAAAGTCAAAACATTTCTCTATCAACCATTTTCGAACAACGCTGCATTGTATTGTGATGCACGGTAGTCGTGACGTCACGCACCAAAAAGTTGAACAATAACCTACCCCTTTGAAGTTCGCCGGCCTTCCTAACCAGTCCCCTCGATTAACTATGCCCCTGTAAAGTCAACTTTATGCGCTCTGGGTCTGTCTGGGAAACTGGTGCTTTCACATGTGCAGGCTTTGCTGACCGACTTTCTTTTGATTTTCTTGCATTTTCTGAACAGCTCATGAATTCGTCACATTCACAGCAGACAACATGTTGCTGACACAAGAGAAAACAGCCTTTTGCTCTCCAAAATCCCTTATGTGGGAACTGCTGCTCCTCTTCTTCTCCAAATGTGTCATGACTCAATGGTATAACATGATGATACAATTTCCCATTAAGTTCCATTATAGAGACTCCATCACACAACCTGTATCCCTCCAGTTGCCTTATTAAGTTAGATACAGTAATATTTCGAACTGTTCTACGATAGTCCAGGTACAAAGGATGATCTTCAGGTAAATAGGAACAAAAAACTTTCACAGTAAAGCCAAGACTGTCATCCATAATAATTTCCAAACGTGGCAGAACGTACGGATGCACGGTTTTCTTCAGCACAATTTTGTCCTCAAAGATCTTCAGGCTCCAATCACCAAGACTTTTTAGGCTTTTAACTCGTTGGCAGAGCTCTGAAAATCCCTTGTAGTAGCTGTGTGGTAAAGGCCCCTCGTTACATTTTACAACCGAACGTTCAGGACGTGGTGAAGGCTTGCTGCTTTCATGGTTTTTCTTAGGCATGTTCAGCTTCGGCAAAGCTCCAAATTTGGGCTTCTTTTTAGTCATTTTCGCAGATTGATCTATCAAAGAAAAGATGAAATAGTCAAACCTAAAACCATATCCACTTTCAGAACGAACTTCAAACAGCAGCAACACTGATCGGTGAAAACTAACTCGAAGCAAATCCGAAAATTTAACAAGAAAATACAGATATGTACTTACATATTTCGATATCTTCGGGCGCAAAATGTTTCTCACAGGTATATATTCTATCGCTCTTCAACTGTTCCCTGAAGTTCTGATCCATTTCTCTTGTCTTTTTGTCCCCTCGATTAACTATGATCTCACCAAGCCATTCGTCTCGCCATGTTCCATGAGCTTCGTCTTTTGCCACAGGCAACTTCCAAATACCAATTCCCTTAGTTCTTCTGCACGAACCACAGCCAAATACTGAGCAATTAGCCCCTGGCATAACTTTTATATTTCTTGCAAAACGACAACCATATACTGATGAAAATTACGGAGAAACCTAACACATATCGCACAACTAACAAGAAACTACTCGACGGACGCCATGATCGTTTGATAAATGTGCACTGTCGCGATCACGTGACAAGGCAAAAATCAAAACAAAGACATCGGTCTTTGAAGCTCGCCGACTTTCATAACCAGTCTCCTCTACTAACTATGATTGTAGTTACGACAAAAAAAAATGGCGGACAATTTGAAACATATTTCCGACGACGAAGAGTCAGAATGGCTACCAAATATACATCCAAGTTTATTAGATGAATCGAACGAAGAAAAACAGCTAAACGACATGAAATTTTTTCAATTATTGAAGAAAATAGAAACAGCAACAGGACAACGCGCCAATTCCGTTCCGCCTCGCATACTTCTGTCACTCACTCCTCGTAAATAAATATCCGCGAAATTCGCCTGCACTGAAATAACAGTTTTGCGTGTTGGATAATAAATAACTTATTACACGTTTTGTTGTGTAGTATCGCTCGTTATTTATATTTTGACTCGCCCTACGGGCTCGCCAAAATACGGCACAACTCGTAAAAATACTCAGCGGCACTACACAACAAAACGTTTAATAAGATGTACATACTTTAAATTGTATGGAACGAAATTTATTGTATTTTCTGAGCACCTCGTACTCGTCCGAACCTCATAAACATGCGTGACTGCTGAAATCGAGCTTGTGACACCCTGAGGGGGTCACATCATTATTTACATAATTGAGGAACGCAGCTTAAAAGATCAAGGTTCCAGAAAAAAAAGACAGCCCGGAATTTTTTGTGATGTGGAAGGACCAGGTAATCGTTAATTACTTTGCGACTGCTCTCTTATTCACTCCTCTTGCAGGTATGTGAGGTTTGTTTTGCTTTGTTTTTTGTCTTATTTTTTTTCTTTTAAGTAAAAATTTGCGAGACAAGACCCAATCCTTTTAACATGACATAACAGCTCCGAAATAATAGAAGGCGGAAACTACAACTGGGAATGAACATTTCATTCTCTACCTAAACCTTATTCTGTCCAAAAACACAACGTTAGAACGACACCCGGCGGTATAGGACTACCTTCGTGTCCTGCCGTACTCGCACACTCAATAGATTTAATTTCCATTGCGATGTTGGAAGCGGCAGTGTGACGAAATAACAGCAATCAATTGTATCACTTACAATTCAAACAAAGTCGAAGCGAAGGATGTATCTTCAACTTCTCTCGTGTTCCTTTTTACCTTTTTGCACCCATTTTCCCAATTCGAGTCTTCACTTGTGTTCGACTGCTCTTACAACAACTACGTTCACTTATTGCTGCACTACAATCTTTTATTAACTCTGAGTGTGCTCATAAGCTAGTAGAATTGAAGCGGTACCGAATCAGTTCAGATTGGACTCCACTTGATTAACATAATGATGCGTGCCACATAGGTAAAACATTTTTGTGAATCAATTAATCACACTGTTCCTATGTGAAGATAGTTTAAAGTTGGGGCGGACTAAGGAATGCCAAAAGGCTCAACTTCTAATAAAATTCTCACATTCTTGGAGATAGAATTTTGTTTTGTCTCACTTTTGGAGGGGATCTGACATAATCCGCTAGATACACATTGATGTATTTTCAATTGCCATATGTATCTTGGATTTCGGGAAGGTATCGTTATAAAGTTTTGCATCATCAAAGCACCACCTGAAAGCGTTTTGGTGGCTTTCGAACGCGCTGACATATACTGCAAGAAATACAAAAATGTTCTTAGAGTATCAAAAGTTTGAAGTCGATTATGTTGGATGGCTTAAGATAAACCTGTGTTTTCCACACTTTTGTCACGGAAGCTTTTTTGGTAGAATGCCGAAACATTTGTCATTAGCGACCGTTTTCTCCGTAAAGCCGCCTCTAGGTCCAGCCAATGTGGCTGGGTTACCCAGGGTAAGCCACAAGCCTCGGACAAAGTAAAGAATTTCCTAATAAGAATGTATATAATTTGCCATAACTTTGTGTTTGCTCTCGGTATGATCAAGTTTTCAGTGCATTCTCTCTTCGTCTTTAAAAGGTCCCGGTGCTTTACCACTGCAAACTTACTGCGAACAATCATTGGCCAAGATTTTAACAGACAAGTCTGAAGATGAATAAAGTTAAAAAAAATGTATATCGATCGTTGCTGATGAATAATCTTCTGCGGGAATCCTCCTTCCGAAAACTTACATTCGCTTTAATTTAGCGTCGTCGACTAATGACATACTTTCGGTCATGGCTCAATCAGACTAAGAAAGGTTCGTATTTCTTCCTAGAAAAATAAAGAGTAGCAGAAAGGGGCTTGGAATGAGGTGAACGACGCACAATGTAGTGTTAGTGACACATTTTAGAGTGAGAATGGCTAATCTTACTTTAACGACATGTTATAAGAAATGGATGCCATCATATCGTATGAACGAAATAAAATTAAAAGACTTTTCACAAATGAAAATGAGCTGCCCGGAGCAAGCGTGCGACTGAACTGATAGGCACTTTTCGATCAAAGAGAATTGCTATGATATCTATTTTCACGAGAGATTTCATAAGCATGTCGATTGATTTAAGAACATATCATGTATACTAAATGAGACTCCTAAAAAAAGAGAAACGGCTTCCTGGAGCAAGTGGACGCGCCTAATAGTAACAAATTTCAGTGAAATTCGAGCTCACTAGGAGGCTATATGGGTAAGATCATTAATTATGTAAGGTATCTCTTATTCGAACGCTGGTTCCCCTACTTTTTTGTTTTAATGGATGTCCCGGCGACCAGAAGCAGATGTCCAGTTTACAATGAAACCTTCTAGTCCAACCTAAGTTAATAATAGAAGCACTGCCAAACTAGTGTGGAACTATATTGACCCAGACAATGATCTTCAAGCCATTATCTTTAGTGTAAAGGTGGATGGTATTCGAGGAAAGTAATTTAAACGAATGATGTTTGAACAGAATGGTGTTGTCCAGGAACATCCAGATTTACCTCTTGTTTACAAAGGGAGAGTCAGGATCGAAAGAAATGCTACCTTGGTCATTGAGAAGGTAGCCACCCAAGACAACACTGAATTTAGATGTGAAATAATTTGTTCCAAAGGTGATAGGATTAGTCTGGTTCAGGTTATTGTGGCGGGCATGTGTTAAACTTTTATCATACTGAGTTATTTCTGAAAGATATATTATCAGTGTTTAACGCCTATGATTTTTTAAAGGACTTTAGTGAATCCCACATAGTTGCTGATTATGTTATAATTATGTGTGCTGAGAAGCCTGACCAGAACGCCTGGTGGAGAAAGGATGAAATCAATACATGCCACAGTTCCTACTTTGGGATGACCAAACGAAAAATTGAATTCCATGCAAAACGTTTTTAGTTATAATCCTGGCATGCCAAATAGCACGCGTGTTTCGGAAAATTCAACGGAAGAGTAAATTGCAAAAAAAAAAAAAAAAAAAAATTAAAAGATAATAAAAACAACTTTGTTACAGTGTTTTTAAAAATGGCTATGATTATTCATGCTGTTGTGAGCTGTTAGTAAATACTTCATAAAGTGAATGCAAATTAGTTGAATTATTTGAAGGATGGACGTGAACTTAGACGTAAATATGTGTAGATGTAACTCGACTTGAAATAAATCAATAATACTCATCTCTAATTACAAAATATAGCATCAACAAGAACAACGGCAAAAAAATAAATGATACAAAAACAAACTCACAATTTGTAGAGTAACCAGGTCCCGCAGTAAAACTTTGAAATAAAAACAACACAGCAAAAAAAAAAAAAAAAAAACTGACGAAACAACTGACTTAGTTGAAATCAACTAGCAATGAGCATTATCCAACGAGAACAACGCGCAAGTAGCTACTTGCGCGAAACAAGTAGCTACTGGCGTTAAGTAATTCTTACGTGACCTCACGCAAAAACCTAAAATTAATTGAACAGAAATAGAACCTTACAATAATAGTCCACAATGGAGAGAAAATCAACATAAACTTATTTCGCAGTTGCTTGACAATAAATAAAAAATGCAAATTATAGCTGCTATATTTACATGGTAATATTTTGCTACTTTAGGCATCCCGAATCCTTGCAGAATTTCTATTTCCAGTATCCATGTTGATGTTGTTGGGTCGAAATCTCATGAGACTTGCCTGAGGGATCGTGATGAGTTCCAGGGATAGTATGGTTTCTGGCGCAGGGCGTGTACTCTGTGAAGGCGGACGTCTGCGTCTCTGTGTCTCTTGATTCTCTCCTACATAGGCTTTCCAGTCTCGGCGATGTGAGATTTGTTGCATTTGCAGGAAACCCCTTTAAACCACTCTATCTACTTAATTCGAGCCAACAGCCTCGGTTACTAGCCTAAGTGAGATGATAGTGTCTGAGTCTCTGTCTCGAAAGCCTTTGACGGCAAACGTCCTTACGTGTTATCTCGAAGAGCTTTTGGCACAACACGGCTAATTCCTCAGTTGCACAGAAGATATTTTGATGACACTCGCAAGAGCGCCGAACACCGACGCTGCGGCGAGTTTCTTAATCATCAATCAATCAATTAATCAATTTATTTAACGTGGTCAGAACGTTTAGTTAAAAGCTAGTTTACAGGTACGCCACGAAATAAAAAGAAAAAAGGAAATTATAAAGCCTTGTGAAGGTATATAAATTTAAATAAATTAAGAATTAAGAACTAGAATATATAAAATGTAAAATGTAATCGTTAAAAACAGGCTAATATTAAAATATAAGAATTTAATAATGTAGTCAACGTTGAATTTCGTTGAATGGCATACATCCCAGTCTAATATTTGCTATGGAGTTTACTGCAAATGATGCAATCCCTTTCATTGAGTTTGGAATTATGAAGATAGTCACCAATCTGGAAACCAAAGTTTTAAGGAAAGAAGCGACTACTGGGTTGCTGTTGCACTTCCACTGCCATACCGAGAAACGGTACAAAGACTGTCTTCTAAAGGCAATGCTTTTTATGAGAAATGAGACACAGTCAGATCTGTTTTTATTCGCCTTCATTACCCAGTAAGTCTTAAAGACTCGACTATTTCCGATTCTCATGCATGAAACTCTTAAACGAGCCTATCGGAGAGTAATACTGGTACTAGCAACGTAGTCAGAGTTTTTCGACACGTTACTGAACACAAGATTTCGGCAATTGGAAAACATATTCCTGCTACGCACGGTAGAAACGATCTTAGTAAATACCTCTAGGTTTGAATGCTTAATATTTCAAATGCTTTTTATCAAGAAATTCCAACCGAAGTTGAACGTGCAGGCGGATTCCATACTTGCCAACCTTTAGTATAGTTTTTCTTCGTCATTTATGGTTATAAAGGTTTATTTAGTACCAATTCTTATTTTAGTATTTAGGTCTCCAAAACTTACTATTCTTTTTGACTTGATGATGTCGTTATGTTGAGGATAAAACTTCGTCGACAAGCTTTTTATCGCAATTAACTATCGTCAAATGACTTTTAAAATCTCTCTTTCTTCAACGTTAAAGCAATAGTGCTAAAAAACAATTGGCCTCCGCGCAGGCGGGCTAATGCGATAAGCAACATTTTCGGCGACGGAAAGGATGCGACATCTTACATAGGTAGCAAACCAGCTCTTGTCCCGCTGCTGACGTTACAGATCTACAATTGAGGTTTAACTTTCACATGTTTTCCACTTTTAAAGGAGTGTGATGTTGTTTTTCCTATTTTGATTTGGTGGTGATCGGACAGAATCCATTATTTACGTACTGACACATGTTCATTTGCTACATGTTTAATTGCGGCCTTTCATTGTTATGGAGCATTACCACCGTTAAACAATCCAAGCTTTAGATGGCTGATATGTTCCGGAATACATAAATAGTTGTTCGGGTAGTCAGAGCTAAAAATCAATTTCACAATCACTTAGTCGTTTCAACACTTTAGTCGCGCAATATATTTAGCAGCATATGTGGTAAAATCTCTCTCTATCAAGTCTCCTCCAGGTCACGCCGATACGTATATATTTTTAGCGTCTTTTGTTTCGGCAAACAGTATTTGGGAAATCAATCAGCACATATTGTGCTTAAAAAACCTTATGGCCGAATTCTCATTCACTTACTCTCCCAAAACGTTTCAGGCTGGAGTACGTAGTTTTAATTCCTCTTCATTATATCTCAAAAAGTATTTCGAAAATTAAAATTTGGTCTCTATTCTTGAACAATTGATCTTACTGGGTCAATTTTCATGGGAATCGGTTTAATTCTATGAGCCCCGAGTATGAAAATGTTTGGCCAATTGGTTCTAAAATCAAAGCAGTGAAAAGTGGAAAGCGCTTCCAAATTTTCCCTAGACGATATGTTTAAAAAAACCTGGATCCGAATTCAATTTTTCTATCTAAATTCTCACCAGAAATCTTGTTATCATTTACTGAAAGGCGAATTTCGATAAATTACACTTAAAAACTTAAGACTACTGTAAGGATGTAAAAAAAGAAAGTTTTTAAGTATTTCGTCTGTGCAAGTATCTTGCTTGTTCAAAACTGTGTTTTGGTTTACTTGATCGGTGTTTATACCACGCTCTCCGTCTTGCATCATATTCGTAATCGAGAAGTACCCTATGACCTCAGTTGTTTTTAGACTGCGTAAGGTTTGACTTTCTTGTTAAAAAATAAACAGTAGCAAACGACTGCCTCAAATATAATGAACTTCGCTGTGTCAGTGGCGCATCATGCAATGAGAATTTCTGTAACGAAATGTTTCAAGGATGTAACATATAAAGTGGTTGTTATAAACCAAGTACCGTCTTGCAAAAAGAAAAAAGGAAAAAAAAGCGACTAAGACTAGTCAATAGCAATTCAATTAAAAGTTGACGCAGATAGAAAGTTTCTTAACTCTTCGTGTTTCTATTTTCTTGGGGTTTCCTTGTTTTGCGTCTGTTTAACTGTATTCAATTGTTTTTGGACTCGTTGTAGGCGTTTTTGTTTAACTACACCGGCATATCGTAAATACCAGTGAAAAACTTTAACCAATGAGAATCTCCCTCCTGGAACGAGCGTGGAACTGATAACATTTTTAGGGACCCTTTTTATTATGTAAGGAGCAGAACAGCTAATGGCATTGTTTTAGTGACTTTTTGCTATTTAGATTCTTGTGGAAGTTGCGGAACGCCATCATTTTCTTCTGACATACAAAATTACATCCGACTCAAAGCGGAGATTTCTTAGTATTTTTCTTTTGGACACGCATAAGCTGAGCCGTAGAGATCAGATGTTACATTATGTAAAATACGTCTTATGAAATAACTCTTTGTTTTAACGATTGTTCTGCAACCAGAAGCAGATGTCAAGTTTATAATATGGCCTTCTAATCCAACCTACGTTAACAATGGAAGCACTGCCAAACTGGTGTGGGACTACAGTGACCCGAACAATGATATCAGAGGCATTGCCTTTGATGTTCTGGTGAATAGTAATCGAGGTAAAGAATTTAAAAGAATTCTGGTAAAACAGAATGGCGTTGTTCAAGAACATCCAGATATACCTTCTGCTTACAAAGGGAGAGTCAGCATAGAAGGGACTGCCTCTCTAGTCATCGAGAAAGTAACTCTCAAAGACAACACCATATTTGGATGCAAATTATTTGAAAGTAGGACTAATCCTCGTAACCAAGTTCGGATTATTGTTGCAGGTATGTCTTGAAATATAGCAGTTATAGTAGTGGATTACTAATGAATGATGCGCTACTACAGCATTAAACACTTGTTAAAATCTAGGTGACGTTTTCAATCTTTTTTGCAGATTCAATGTAATTCCAGACGAAGTTAGCATATTCCCATTTTCTTTCCGCGAATGTTGCTCACAGCTATTTAACTTTTTTTCAATTGAAAAGTGTAGCCTTAAAACTAATATAATAGCTATTAATTGCTTAGTGAGAAGATAAGATAATTATTTCCCCGGACTATTTACCAAGAGCCTATAAAAGAGCTCATTGACTCCGTGTGCTAATTTTTCCGCTTCGAAGGACTATTCTTCGCATTCTTAGAGGAGAGACCGGAGAAAATACACCGTTGCATCAGATTGCCTTCCAGAGTAGGTTTTTTTTTTTTTTATCAAGAATCTCGCCTCATCATAGTCCCATTCCTATCGTACTAGTTTATATAATGCATGGTGCTTGTGTTTTGCATTGTTATATATCTCACCGCAAACAAAGGTAAGTGATCAGCCAGCCTGATGACAGGGCAAATGATATTCTGTATTCTTTGAGGTTGATTGGAAAAGATGTGATCCAGACACGTTTCGCTAATTGGTCTTGTTGGAACGTTTACGAGCTGATCAAAATTCATAGTCTTCAAGCCTTTACTAAGACGATGTTTATTAAATTTTGACCGATTGAGCTCGTCTATGTTAAAGTCCCCCAGCAGAATCATTTCTTTGTTCAGGAGATAAGCTTGCTCAATATTTGCCTCTTGGCGAATGTCGTCTGCCAACGAGTGAGAGGGCGGGCGATAAATTCCGGGGATAAAAAGCGATCGATTTGACTTAAAAGGAAAAACCTCAAGCCAAATAATCTTTAAGTAGCGTTTTAAGTCGGTTCTGCGCCTGACACGCAGATCATGATTGACAAAGGCTAGTACACCACCACCACACCTCGGTAATCTATCACAGCGATATAATGTAAATCCAGGAACAGCATATAATGAATCTGGAATGTTGGACTTCAGAAACGATGACTCACTTTGAAATATTGATGGTCTGCTTAGTCCTCAAGTGTTCTCCCGGGTGCCACAATAGATAATCACGTCATCGATGTAAGCTTCGCAACCCTCAAGATCTATGACTTTGTTATCAAAGGGCATGACTTATATTGGTACAGTCCTTCTGGTGTTGCAGAGACTGAAATCTACTTGGTCCATTCTGTCAACGGATCTTGCCGGAAACCCGCGAGAAGTTCGAATTTTCTAACATTTTCTTGCGCTACTCGATATAGGAGATATGTCTGTCTTAGTCACGCGGTTCACTCGGAGCCTTAATGCGGCTAACTGCAGCAACATCTTCTCATGAACCATTACTTCGCTCTGATTTCCAGGTTCCCACAGCTTGGAGAAATTGGTAAATGGAGCCCGGCATTTTCCCGTTTTGTTTGAGTTGATAAAACCTTCGCTAACATAAACGGAATACTATTCACATTCTTCATGTAAAAGAAAATATTTTTCCCCCAAAATAATATAAATGCTTGACATATGCGTGGTAATCTTACCAAAAAGTCTACTATGATAAATACGGTAGATTTCAGAGGAAAATGGGAAGAAGAAACACACGTTTTTTATCATTATTTTCTATTTATTTTGTTTACAAATGTGCCCTTGCCCTCCTTTGTTATTGCAGAGCCGCCAACGATAAATCTGTCACCAGTGCACGGCAGTTATCGAGAGGGTTCCGTTGTTAATCTCAGCTGTACCGCATCGGGGATTCCAGAGCCAGATATTACATGGATCTTAGATGGAAAAGTGATCAGTTCAGGGCAGGGAGCGGCGCTTTTAAAGTTCAACAGTCTAACAAAGACAGATGATAGATGGTATACATGTAGAGCAAACAACACGGCTGACACCATAAATAAACACATAATACTCCTGGTCTACCGTAAGTAATATCAGCCGTATTTTTTTAAACATTATCATGTTATTACAATTATTGTTGTTATTATCCCACCATGGTGGCAGGATAATAAACCAATCAGATAACTGTGCAGAAATTCAATTATCCCAGACGCACATTTCCTTGCGGCGGTTTCCCACATTCATACCAAGTCGTGGTATAGTTTTATATCTCGAGTGACTTCATGTTCAAATTGCAGACCCACCAACAATAGAAAATGTAACCTCGTCAAGCAGTAAGTCTTGGATTGGTCACACTGTGACTTTAGAGTGTAAGTCAAATGGCGTTCCTACACCAACGCTCATCTGGTACAAACCTGATGGAAGAGAAATAAACAGAGTCAGAGCTAGAGAAAACAAAGTACAAGTGACGCCGAGGAGTGATCAAGATTTCGGTGATTACAAGTGCATTGCTGCCAATGGACTGAGTCCCTCTGACGACACAACAGTAAAAATAACACAGATAAGTACGATTCAATTTTTGTTTCACCATTGAGCGTCAATCACGTCATCTTCGAAAGCATTTCTCTAGAAAAAAAACCTGAAAGTTTCAAAAATTGAATTCCTATAAGACTTTTTTAAAACCTGAACGAATGTCGACGAGCTCAAAACTGTAATTTCGGGTCTCTTCTGCTGTGAATTGGTGGACGAAAAAACGCTAAGAGTTCTTAGTTAGTACGATAATGTTATCATACATATTTCGTCTGATCAAAAGTTTATATATCGTCTCAAAAGAGTGATAAATGAGTCAAAAGAATGACTGATTTTGAAAATGCTTGAACACAATCTAAGTTGTGGCTGTGTTATCACTTCACTTGTATCAGTTCTATGTTTTTGTGAGGTAAAACATATACAAGGGCGATTTCGCAACACAATTTGAGTGTTATTCATCTCAACGAGAGGCCTATTGTCATCGAAATGTCCATATAATAATCAAAAACGAAAGGCATTTTTAAAAGTTTCATACCAGACTCTCCCCATGTATACTTCCTCAGCTTCGGCCATTGATTTGGTTTTATCAAGTGTGCAGCATATTCCATCATTTTGGTGTTCGCAGTATGTAACGTTATCGACTTCATATTTCGTCGTAATTTGATAGAAATATGAGAAAAATAAATGGTTCAAGATTTTACTTTATTGTTTGAAGAAAAACCAGGCACACCATTCATAGTATCATCAGAAGAGAGTATTCAAGCCAGTTCACTAACAGTACGATGGACCGCACCAGCTGATGATGGAGGAAGTCCTATCACAGGATACATGGCGATTATACTAAAGGGTGACGCTGAGATAAACAGTGTTAATGTTACTGATCCTGCCATAACAAGTTACACCTTTGGGGGTCTGGAAAGAGATACAAACTATGCAGTGAAAGTGATCGCAAGGAATGGTCTGTTTGAAGGAGATCCTATTGTAACCACATTGAAGACAAACTTTGAAGGTAAGCAATTCCTCCTGGAGAATAACAATAATGCTTTCTTTTCCTTACGATACTTAAAATTTCAATTTTAGACATTCAGTCAGCGAGACATTCTAGAAACTATGTGTTACATATATTGGTCAATCTAGGTCCACCGGCAGCGGTGGAAATATATGGCCTGCCCAGTGAAACAACAGATGATGAGATCACCTTGAAGTGGAAGGAGCCAGAAGATAATGGCAAAGAAATTATACAGTACACTCTGTACCAAAGATTAGTCACTAACGGAAAATTAGGAGAGTGGACAGTCGTAAGGAAAATCATGGAAGTTTCAATCAATGAATTGACAGTCAAGTTGGAGAGAGGCAAGGTGTATGAATTTACAATCACTGCCACAAATAAACTTGGTGAAAGCTTGGTTGACGAAACGAAGATCAAAAGATTAAAACTTGTAGATCTGCAAAACAACAACCGGATAGGTAATGATGACTTAATTTAAAAAACTGTTTCTGAGTCAACGAGTTAAAAATCTTGCCTTTTGAACCCCCTTTACCCTTGTTTATCAGAAAGAAGGATAAAGCTCCGGAAAAATACAATTCGCTGACCCAGATTTCTTTGATTCGAAATAAATAAAGATCGCGTGAGCGTCAAGCGTTAATACAGTTGATGATATCCTCTGAGTATGAGTTGAGTGGCAATGCTGCCACGCATGAAGCCTTGATAAATAACAATCGTTTCCATCGGAATGGTCGATTTTCGTCAACAAAAAGAGCTATAGCCTTCGTTCACTCAACAGTCCAACAATCCGTACGTGATAATCAATAGTCGGGCTTCTTGACTTAGTTTTCACTTAGCGGCATCACTCAATCTATTCTTAAAGTAGATCAGTTTCGTAGTTATTAATTAAAAGCGAGTACTCAGACTTTACTAGAGTCCTTTTGGTTCCGATCGCTGGTCAGAGAAGAGTACACTTTTGGTATCAGCAACCCATTTTTAACCCTTTCTTCAAATTGCTTTTTACGAGTTGGTTAAAAACGGGCCTAATATCATTTCTCTTCAGCCAAGGAGGAATGCAAGTGCTCATGTCATGACGTCATTTATATTGCCATAATTGGAGTACTTGTGTTAATAATCCTTCTGTCATTCATTTACATTCTCTGGTTACACAAGAAAGGTAAATTTTATAATTTTTTTAAATTTGTTTTATTGTTGAGTCACAGAGTGCCTAAGCTATCTATGAGAGGGTAATATCATAAAGCTTTGTAGAGAGTGTAGGCTCCGTCTTGAAACAAGCAAATAACCTCTAGCCTAGCTTTACAAAGTACAAAGTATTCCTTGTGTAATATTTGTTCTCTGGTCGAGATTTCAGGCCATCTCATTCAGAATTTTAAGTGATCGACGGGTTCATAGCCATTTGAACCCGTGGCAAGAACTTCTTGTGCAGTTCGGCGACCGTTACGACGCGATACCAGACATGAGTCAAATTTGTTGGGCACCCTATTGGCGGACACGCTAGATCTGTTACATTACGCTGGATCGATTCCTCGACGGCAGAAGTTTTCTGATATAGTTTCCAAGAGCTTGAAGGACAACTATCTGACTTTCGCGATGCAGTATCGAGGCAAAAAGACGAGGTTTAATCTGCGAATCGAGCGGCTTTCGATAATTGGTCGTCCGTTGGTCTGACGAAGCCTCCCTCCCTTTCCTTCTTCATAGTGCAGGCAGGAAATGGGATGAAAAGTCAGCTAAAACTCTACAAAATGCACTTAAATTACTACCAGAGAGGAAAAATAACCGAAAAAAAACTATCGGAAGGTTAGAGTTTATTAGCTTAGTTGTTTACGAGTTCCAGAGCGGAGCCTAAATTCCCATACCAAGCTTTGTAATATTATCCCCTCGAAAAGAGCTCGGGTACCCCTTTGGTGGGGTTTGGTAAGAAATAGGACTCCGTGTGTCTAATTGTACATCTCACAATACTTTTTTTTTCCCTAGGCGCTGGAGGAAAGCAGAGGTGCGATGTCCTTTTTTACAGTCATTTAAAACGGGCTCAGTGAATGACAAAAACGAAAACAGCAATCATATCATTACAAGGAGGCCTAGCTGTTTATGAATATTTGAGGAAAGTTTTTAGGAAAAATGCATGATGTTTCTTGTCTGATTCTGCAAATAATGTGATTTGTAAATTAGCCTTAACGAAAACAAAAACTAAACAAAAACAAAAGTGTCACTTTAACGAAAGTAAGATAAATTATAAGAAAACTATGTTAGAAAAGATATAACAGCAGTCAGCTGGGGATGAATGGTGGGCTATTAGTTCGCCTGTAGATATGAGGATAAAACAACACTGAAATGATTCAAACTGAAGCATCTCCGTAACATATTACTTTATTGTTCATTGTAGGGTGAAAGATGAAAAAGCCTATGAGGTATATCCTTTAATACTTAAGAAAAATTGATTCATACAAACGATGATAGGATAAATAAAATCAGTCGGCTTTAACAAATTGAGCCAAAAGTAATCGTTTACATCATTTTTACCACCGCACGTGCAAATACGCAACGATATCAAGTCCATATCTCCCATAAATTTTCAGAAAGATATTGAGTTAGAAGACCTGGAATTAAGTTGTCCTGATTCAAGCGATATTGCCCAGCATCCCGCAGAGTACATTGATATTAAAGAAACAAGCTTAGATGATACTCAAACTCAAACTGCTGGCCAAGTTACTGATTACGCAGCACTTCTTCCATCAACACGCTCCTGGGAAGTGTCAAAGGATCATGTGAAAATAGAAAAAATCATTGGTAAAGGTGCTTTCGGCCAGGTTGCAAAGGGAACAGTTGAAAACCTTTGCGGAAGGCCTGGTAGAACAACGATAGCCATCAAAATGCTCAAAGGTAAAGCTTTACCCTTTTGCGAACGAGAGTTTAGTAAATTTTTACCCTTCGTTCACAATTCGGAGTGATATGTCTTGAGAACTGTTGGCCAAAATGCGATACATTCCAGGTAAAGAAAACATTCCTCTTTCCCTTCTGTAAAACTTGATGAAAACAAACTTCGGCCGTAACAAAAATTGACAAGGTTTCCAAGCCCTATTTTTGTGTTTTTTTCCTACATTTTACATCATTGATAACCTAAAATTACTGAAACTTACATTAATTCCTGCAAGTTTCTCATGATTTTGAGTGAGCAAAATGACTTCCATTATTCTTACCTGTGATTTTTCGATTAAGCAGTTTACACTGTTAGAAATATACTTGATAACTGTAGAAATTTGTCTTCAGATGACGCCTCGGATTCGGACGAGAGAGATTTGGAGAAAGAACTTGAGACAATGAAACAACTAAAACCACATCCACACGTCATAAAACTTCTGGGATGTGTTACGGAAACTGGTAAGTTCTTTTCGTTAACCGTTCATGATAAATTATTATTATGAAGAATTATTATTATGATAATTATTATTATAAATTATTATTATTATGAATTAATGTAAGTTTCAGTAATTTTAGGTTATCAGTGATGTAGTTGATATGTACATTTTTAAACGCAAAGAATGTAAAATGCATCATATCTTGTTATCTCTAGTTGGTAGACTTTTCTTTTGAAAGAAAAAACCTTTTATCCGGATTATTTTGTTTATCTCTTTTCTCATTAGAACCGCTTCCTTGTTTTTCAGAGCCTCTGCTGGTGTTGATCGAATATGTTCCTTTTGGAGATTTGTTGGGTTATCTGAGAAAGAGCCGTGGATTAAATGATACTTACTTCAAGGACGCGGATATCAAACCACAATCAAATCTGACGTCACAACAGCTGATGAAGTTTGCTTGGCAAATCGCTGATGGAATGAGTTACTTGTCCTCAAAATCTGTAAGTTTTTTTTTAATAAAAACATCAGAGCCATCATAGTATAGGCAATAGCATATTTCTTAGACTGCGATGGAATAGTCAGGTTCTGAATCAAAACCGCAGGAAGACGGTGGTGAGGGGTCTTATAGCGATGTTAGACTATTGGTAACCAGCTTTTGTTAAAATCACCGGGTATAGTTAGATTTTCTGATAGCAATCATCTTCGATTAATTCAATTTATTTCCCTGAGGCTAGATTATCCACCGAGACCTCGCAGCCCGCAATGTGTTGGTTGGGGAGAACGAAACATGCAAAGTAACAGATTTCGGAATGGCCAGAGACGTACAGCAGGAAAATGTTTATGAAAGAAAGACAAAGGTACTTTGAAATATGAGGTTTAACTTTAAACAACAAATATATATGAAATACATATATATGAACTGCGGTTATGAAACGTATATGTGCACGATCCTTCGCAGTAAAGCACTATTTAAGCAATAGTGAAAATCAGCAGTTCATATATATGTATTTCATATATATTTGTTGTTTGATTTATCATCTACGGGTTTATGTCGAATTAATTTGATGGCCTGCTCCCAGTTGGCTTGTTAGCTCAATTGGTAGAGCGCTGCACTAGTATCGCAGAGGTCAGTGGTTCGAATCCCGAACAGGCCTGAATTTTTTTCAGGTCTGATTTTCACTATTGCTTAAATAGTGCTTTACTGCAAAGGATCGTGCACATATACGAGGTTTAACTTTATTGCATTGATTATAGCTATAATTTGTAATTTAATTTTGACTCCCTTCGAACTCCAATATTTTTTTTTTTCATGGAATCATATAGCTCCATTTTTTTTTTATGTTATATCATTGTTATGTAAATGGCAATTTTTCTTGCAATAACTCTGAATTTCTAAGGGTCGTCTTCCAGTAAAGTGGACAGCTTACGAGGCGTTGTTGTATGGCACATATACCACCAAAAGTGATGTGTAAGTACAGGCGTTCATCACTTGTTAGGATATATCGCTACGCACTCGATTTGAGTATGAAAAGTAAATCCTGCCAACAAGTCTGCACACGTACGCGTACCATCCACACGTTTCCCATAGCATCAAGCTCAATACTGGAATAATGCTCCCATCTTTGGATAAATTCAAGTCTGTCGCAAATTGACTTTCCAGCGTCTGTCACATTTCCTGTTTTTAAGAGCGCTCCTTATGTTAATGTAATTTTATCCCATTACCTTCTAGATGGAGCTATGGAATTCTCCTTTATGAGATTTTCACAATAGGTAACGATTTAATTCATACATTATATATAATGAAAAACAAAGACGCTTATCAACCACTGGTTGATTGTTACTTAATTTGAGGATCAGCGTTAAATCCTAAGACAAAACTGATTAAAGCAAAGTAATCAAGATAAAACAACGAAGGTGCATTAGCTGTCTGTCCCATACGGCCCTATGCGTGCATCTGCATAAAAAAAATAAAAATAAAAGAAATAATTGTTTTAAATTTTGTGGTCAACAATCTTACGCAACCAAACAGGATTCATATGTACTCTGCTTTCCTTTCCGCCAATAAGAAACAAAAGAATATTTAAATCATTTCCAGGTGGTTCCCCGTATCCACGGATGGATGGCAAGAAAATTGCGAAACTACTTCAGCAGGACTACAGAATGCCTAAACCACAACATGTGGATGATGAGTTGTGAGTTGTCCATACTGTTTCTTACCTTTTAAATTTACTTTGGTTTGTCGTTAGTCCCATTCAAAGAATTATTTCGCCCGATGACTGTAAGTTAAAGCCATTTTTAACTGGTATCCAAGTTAAATGAGTCTTGAAAACAAAAATACACTTTTCTTCGTTTGTTGAATGTATTCTTCGTGACAAATATCAGGTACCAGATCATGATGAGATGCTGGCAAAACGACCCGGATGTTCGACCAAAATTCACTGAGTTAAGAAACCAGTTTAAGGATATGGAAACCAAACACAAGGTACCCATAAATACTATTAAGGGAAACGCTTGAAATGCCAGTTTTTAAAACTCTTCGTGGTGGCCAATTGACACGATCAACTCAGTTCAGGATAAAAAGAAATTAAACTATGTTGTGACCGTAATAGAGACCGCGGTCTTAATGTCAACTGTTCATAAACGATAGGGTCAGTGGCTGACACTTAATCTACCCCTGGTGAAAATAAGATCATTTTGTCGTGTTTATCACAAATCTTACACACTCAACTTTGATAATCTCGTGAAATTGTTTGTTTTTTTTTTCTCCACAGAGGCTGATCAACATGAAAATGTACGACAAGCAGTTGTACGCAAACGTTGAGGACTTAAACGTATAGTCATCAATCTCTCCTATTTGTCTGATGCTGGATTTGCAATAAACGCGTAGATTTTTACTTGTAGTTAGCTAGAAATATAACTTGTTTGAAAGAAGCTGAAATTCGAAAGAGTCACATGAAGGGATTCATTACGGTAAAACTAAAGTGTGACATGTACCAGTCTATTCTCAATCCTTTTAACTCCTTTTATTCTCATGATAACAATGCCCTATAGAAACAGTTTTTAAATTGTGTATGTGTAATTTTTGTTTTTTGTTTTTGGAAAAATGAGTGCAGAGAAAGATACGTTTTTGAAAAATAAAGTAACAAAAGCACTATAATGCTGACTAATTTGTCGGAACTTTGTGTCACTGTCCCTAAAAGTCCACCAGTTTCCCATCTCCTCATTAAAATTAATAAATAAATTAAGAAAAGAAGTGAGGCTCAGTGTAAAAATAGGACATAGAGCAGCCTGTTCAGTATCCTTTATTTAACTTTTTTTTTTCTCCATTCAGCAGATATTCCGAAAGCTTCTAGTGCCAATCTTCATGGTAAACGATCATGAAAAAATCAGGAAACGTTTAAGTCTACAGATCGTAACTTTTAAAATTCGGAAAAAAAAATCTCCCTTTGGAGATAGTGTTGTGGAACGAGATACGACTTAGCCGGTAAATTTCTCTTGATAAATAAAGTATAATATTTTTTTTTTAAAGGAAGTTTCTATGCTGACTTTGTATTGGATTACGTTTCATCCTCCTGATAGACTGAAAGATCTCATTATTTTCCTACAAATCGTTAACTGAATCCCGGGTCACTGACACGATCCAATAACTGGAAACGAACAATCATTTCAAACTAACTCCAACTGATCAGGGAAAGTCTCCAAATATAAAGCTCATCCATCCTTTGTTAATGTTTGTTGTTGTTTTTTTCCCCCCTTTTTTTTGAGAGAATGTAGTTGTAGTATAAACAATATATCTCATTTGGTCCACTTTATCAACGGCCTCACTAAAATCTGATAAAGTCATTTAGTTGTTGACATCCACTCCACTTTATGTTCAGACTGATCCTTTCGCAAGAAATCCCTGTGTTTGTTTTTGTTGTTTTTATTATTGTTTATATTCAACTTTCCTTATCTATTCATCCGTTATTATATTTGGTCATATTTGTCTTTCCTCCTGATGATTTTTAATGGCATAAGATTACTTTCCTTCTCAGTCAGGAAGAAAGTGATTATGTTGGTATGTATCATAGCTTCGTATTTTTTTTCTTTCCTTTTTTTTTGCAAGGTACAGTTTCAAAATGCAAAACAATGCATCAGTCTATTAATAAAACGAGATAAAAAGTTGTATATCAGAGAAAGTGAAACACCACTTTTGATAGATACCAGTTCCTATTTGGACGACAGAAATCAATAGCCGAGCCGATGAGGACTCCCCTTTTCATACCGAAGTACTCCTCATGTGTTCAAGAAAACGCGTCAAATGACGAGACCAAACAACGGCTGCGAAGGAGACTAAAAATAAATGTGCTTCGTACAAAGTGACTTGTAACTCTTGCTTGACTCTTGCAAATCCTCGTTACCAGCGATCAGGTCAGCAGTGACACTACAATTATATAAAAAGTTCATTATTTTTTATTATGTAGGTGTACGTGTGTGTTTGAAATCATCTTGAATTTATGGGATACGTTTTTACTCAGCGGTTAGTCACAATGTGTGACTGCGTTATACTATTATCACCTTTTAAGCGGGGGTCACATTGCTAGCCCATGAACGCTTATCAACAAAACGTTCCCTTTTTTTCAAGATTAAGAGTCCTCGCATACAAAACACCCCGTCATGTGCACCCTTCTATTTGGATTAAAATATGTAGTGATTGCTGCTGCGATAACCCATCTAGCAGGTAAGTAAGTGTTCGTTTTAGCTTGTTGAAGAATGACTCAAGATCGATGGTGTTTGATTCGCCAAGCTTACCTGCTGCCAATGACGGAAATAAAAGAGACATAATTTATGTGATAAAGCAAACGAGTTGTTATCTATACGCCAGAAGGCATTGTTTGACTATCTCATCTCACCGTAGTCATATCCCGATTTATCCATGGATCGACGTCCATGTATCGTTTGGGAGCCGCTGAAGATTACGAATTCAATGCCAAACGTCTGTACGCCTACTCACGCTTAAGAAAACAGAAGTAACCAGACGTAGACCTGCGTGAACTCGGGCTTTCAATATCGCACATCTGGAGTTATCTTTAGGGGACTGCCATCGTTAATGTCGTCACGCAGTTTCATCATTGCCTGTCACGAATAAGTCTACTTGTGTTTATTTTTGTCTGCTGGAGTGTAATGAATGTTGTTATGGTACTAGACAACAATCAAAATAATATATTACCATATAGGAGTAAGTTCCTGTAGATGCCAAAGGTTGAAATTCAAGGACTTTTCAATGACTTTAAAGGCCAAGTTTTAGAAAATTGAAGGACCACTTTTGGAAAGGTTTGCCTAAGCAGTTTTAAAATAATTTAATATCAATTCTCAGCTTTTCCATGAAAGTACTCTAATTTTCAACTTGTAACTGCTAAAGAAAAAGTATTGCAACAATCAAGCCTTAGTCCTCAAATTTAAGTACTTTCAAGGCCTTGAGTTTTTAATTTTTAAATTCAAGCATCTTCAAGGACTTTCAAGGCTTTTATACCTCAGGCGTTTCCTTCGGAAAGCCCGAGTAATGAATTTTTCTCGGTCGCGCCTGCTTAGCGTTAGGTATAAACTTAAATTTGCCTTTTAAAGATGGTGTACTTCTGTCATAGGAAGATATAACAAAGCGCGAATGCTAAATGCAATTCCTCTGTCGCTTCGGGTACATCAGTTACTCTGTACAGATACATCGTGTGTGTTAATGTTTCATGAAATGCTCCTTTTTTTTTTTTTTTTTTTCGTATTAATCTCATCGTAAACAAAGATTCGGCGGAGCTTTCTACAATATTGAAGACCTTTTTCTTTTAGTAGTAACGTGATTACATTGTTACTGCTCTTTGTCAGCAACTGTGCTTACCGATAAGATTTTGCAAAAAATATCGAGTTGAATAATGCAGAGTTACAAGCAACACTAAATGCGTGGAAAATGATTAAATTAGCTTCTACAAGGGTCATACAAGTCATGCTAACCTTAAGGTTACCTTTTTTCCTAGTTTATCCTTACATAAATGGTATACGTTTTTTACCTTTTTCATAAAAATTGTCATGAGACGATGATGATGATAATGATGATGATGATGATGATGATGATGATGATGATGATGATGATGATGATGATGATGATGATGATGAAGAGGACAATAATTAACTTCAATAACGATAACGTCTATTTGACTCGGGACACCTTCTTCCATCTACCAAAATAAAATGTTAAAGCGTAAATGATCACTGTGACTTAAATAGAAAAGTGCACGGCAGTCAGAAATATTCACTGAAATGCCGCTGAAAGGTTCTTTCAAACTTCTGAGGAGTATCAGATGTTTCTCTAGAAATGTCAAGCGATTCCAGATATTAATTTGTATTCCAAGTCGACTAATTATCCGAGCTTGTGCATTTTATAATACCGCTCGGTTGTCGACACTAACCCTAACCCCGATCTGCGTTTAGAGGAGCTCTAAGTGAAGCCCCGTGATTTTCGGAAAACGTTTCACATGCATCATGACCTTATCGGACCTTATCTAAATATCGCCCGTCGTTATGTATTAAGTGTAACAACATTGACTTCTTGTTTTTCTTGTCTGAGCGTTACTTCGTAAACAAGCGTGACTGCTGAAGTAAAGCTGGTGACCTTCCAACAGAGGGTCACATCGTCGTTTAGATAATCTTTTATTGCGCATCTAGCAAGCTGTCTTTTTGAGCAAAACTATACATCCTGTCATAACTGAAAAATCACAGTGATGCGTGGAGTGCAAGTAATTCATAATTACTTTGTGATTGCTGTCGCAATTACTCCTATGGCAGGTAAGTAAGGTTTTTTCTATACGTAAAAAGACCGGCTCCTTTGGAGGACACAAGAAATTGCTACCCAAAATATGTAGTTTGAGTTCTAGCACGTACCACACATCACAGTGTAGGAATGCCATCTTTTCTCGTCATACCGTTAAATTCGGTGATTATATTACCAGTTTCAATTTAACAGACGCTAGTGTGACCTGGATCGCTGAAAGTTCAGACAAAGCCATTACTAATGAAGGCTTCCAAGTTTTCTTGCATTTCTGTTTCTCAGTGTTTCAACTTAACGCAATGCAGATTTACACAAAACTGTTTCCTTCGCTCTTTGTTTCCTCTCAAGTCTGTGGGATTATAAAGGAAACAACTGATTGCTGATATGATTCAACTTGATTGACATAGTGAAGTCCCCGCGTTGAAATTTCTCCAAGTGACAATTACCTTAGCACTTTGGGACGTTCTACCGGAAAATAATGTCTGGTCATAATTTAAAGTGAACAGTGCGGTTTTTCATACGGTACCAATGCACTTGTTCGTGACCATAGCTAAACTATCTCTACTCTCTGAATTTATCCACCATTTGCATCTAACATAAGTTACTCGTGTAATAGTTATCAAATCTCTTTAAATAGACTTTTCAAGAAATCTTTTGAGTCTGTTAATTGAACTTTCAATAAATATTAATACGCGACCAAAAGACCAAATACTGGTGTTGATTTAAAGGCTTGATTGCCGGTTAAACCGTGATCAGTTGGTGCTGGCTGGGTTTTGTAAGTGTATCTCTGTAAGTACGTTTCACGTTAATTTCGACGATTAAAACCAATTAAATCGAAAGAATGAGCCTCGTATACGATATCACAGACCCGGGTTATTATAAAATCATAATCGAGTTTCCACTTGCAGATTTAGCAAGGCATAAAAATATGATAGAATGATGAAAATTTCCTCCGAAGTGTACAGATGTGGTTGCATGGCTAAGGGCAATTTCAAATGGGCAAGGCTGAACGCAGAATATGATTTGTATCAAGTGATAACAATATCATCCGACAGGATACTAAAGCGCATTGGTAATATATGGTTAGGAGTAATGAGGTCAGCTTCACCGAAGTAACTATGGGTACCATTAACTTTGATTTTAAGTCTGAAAAGTTCATTTATTGTTACAGTAACTATAATTCCGTTACTGAATTGGTAATAAAAAATCTCGAATCTATTCCCCCTGAATTTTAGGCATTTAGTGATTTGGCCTCTACAAGTTTCCAAATCATGACTATTTCACATGTGTCCATGCGTAATATTAAGCCGTTCGAATTCACACTTCTGGTTATGTTTTCACTCAGGTGGCCTTTCGTTCACTTTCCCTTATGGAGGACGTACTGTGACAGCATCTCGTGGTTCTTCATTTAACTTCACATGGACCTTCTTCGCAAATGACGGCCTTCTTAAAATTGTTTTTGGTTTCATGAATTCCCTTATCCAAACCAGGATTGACGGCAATGATCAACTCATAGGGATAACAAGTGATGGTGCCATGTCAATAAAGCAAGCATATGTAGGTCGCCTCAAAGGCAATTGGAACAACGAGACTAACCCAGGTCAAGTGACGTTTACTCTAAGCTCAATCAAAGCACAAGATAGCAGACTGTTTGGTTGTCTGATTCAACCCATGTTCCTCCATTTGAGTCCCATTATAGACCCGGTAAAATTGTTTGTTATTGGTAAGTACCGCTGTTGCCTTCTTTTGTCTTTAATATAAGATCAAGAGATAAATCGACGAGATAACATCATTTATTCCGATGGAAAGTGACAGTGGAGATAACAATAAAAATCTATGATGAGTGGTATTTTAGCGAAACTTAAAATGGTGATAATCCAAGTGATTGTTCGTCTGCACTAACTAAAGGGCCAAACGGTCGCAGCCATATACAGCTGTTTTCGCCCTGGGCAGGTGTGTCATGATTATTTAACCAACATGATGGCTTGGGGTTCCAAATTGGTCCAACACGGTACATTTCTTAGTTAGCATCGTATGAGTACATTCCAAATAACCAGACATGAAGCTCAAACATCGATCATGATAACGTCCACCAATCTCTAACTCTGCTAACTAAGCATTTTTTAAGTCCCGGACAACTTGGTTGGTCAATTTTTCTGTGTATGCTATATTTCTAAGAATGAAAAGGGTACCAACGCATCATCAGTGCTGAGGAGACTAACCAGTGTCGTTAACTAATAGTGTTATATATCACATAGTTCACCCCCCTCATCACCGGCCATGGTCATTTGTGCATTGAACTTATGCTATTTGTTTTAAAGAGTTCGGTCTTTGGCCAAAATATCTTAGTTTTCAATGTCTTATTCCAAATGACACTTCTTACAAATATCGCACTATGATCTGAAATTGTCAGCCAAGTTAAATATGGTGTTTACCAATACTTGGCTGTGTAGCCGTGCGATGCGGTTCCAGTCGAGGCCCACAAATTAACCCTTGCTCACCATAGAGTCTCCAATAGCTCAGTGGTTAGAGCATCCGACTAGATCACGGAGGGTCGTGGGTTCAAGTCCCATCTGGGGCTCGGATTTTTTCTATTACACTAAAAATTGTTTCCAGTTAAATATTCACTCATAAAAGCAATGATTGTAGCCATGCTGTGTCATTCTTTAACAGGGACTTGTCAATTTACTTTGACTCAGACTTTTATCTAGTTTCGTGATTGGAACATTAGTTCGAAGGACTCTGAGAGGAACTCCGTTTCAAACTCTTATCTGACGCCACATTAGATCGGTATGACGATAATCTGCCAGTCGTACAACAGAGAAGTCTAAAATTAGATGCAATTTAGCAATTTAATCAAGGAGCGTTTAACTCAAATAAACTTTGGATAATTTAAGCATCGAAAGTCATCATCTATTATCTGAAGAAACCATTTTCATCCAAGAATATTATTTGGCGTGTTAACTTTGTCTTTATTACAAACTTTTTTTTTTTATTAAATTCATCGAGACTTTAAAATTGACTGTTTTCTTTCCCAAGCGCTTCTTCTTAAAAAAGCGTGACCGATGAAATTTCAGCACTTGCCCCCTCAGCAGAGGGTCAAATCATTATTTAGAAAATCTTACTGCTCACCTTTATACGTGCATCTCTTAAGCTAAACCTTACATTTGGCACTGTGGTCGTACCAGAACACTACAATCAAGTCATGCCTAAGGTATATGTACAAGGAGTCCTTAGCTATATTGTGACCGCAGTTATGATCACTCATCTAGCAGGTAAGTGAGCATTTTTTTATGCGTAACATGATTCTACACCACCGGATCTCTTAAACCTGACATGATAGAGAAAGGCGGAAATTTCTTCACAGAGTGTACATTTTCTTCCCCTAACCAAGATTTAACCACCATAAGAGTATAACTACGAATGACTCAGGACAGTGTAAAAAGGTCTCTTACTCTTGTCCCAGTTTCTCATACGGTAAACCAATTTTTATTGCAATGCTAGAGACGGCAGTCTTAAAGATGACGGCATGAAATCGATGGATCATTTGCAATTTAAATGTCATAAGAGCGAATTAATTATTATCGGTTGTTCTAAGATTTTTCTTCCGCTCGGTTCTCTCATCGTCACGGTTGTGTTCATTTGTATTCAAATGTGTTTGTAAACCACTCGCCCCTGGCTCATGATTTAGAAACTTTTCTCGTGCTTTAAGAACCCGGTTAATCAACAGTAAGTATAGTGTATTGTTTAAATATGATCTTTCTCTCATGTCTTTTAATTCTCTCGATACGGTGCCTTTCGCTGTATCTCAGATGCTTACTTTACCATATTCGAACGGTATCTATTAAACGGCGGCATCCCGTTTTGCAACGAAACTCAAAGGGATTTTTAGGTCGCATCAAATGTGACCTGAAAGTTGTCTGGTTAAAGACAGTGAGCAATCTTTGTTGTCGTACGCAGCGGCAAGGAGCCTCTGAAACACACTTCACCTAGGGTAGGACCGCATTAGATTTAAAATCTTGCGTGGGATCCTTCCTCTATGATTGTTGTTCTTTTCGTCCTTGCCGATCTTTCTTATGAACGAGAAGTCGGAATTATGATGAAGGTCGAAAGATATCGATGACAGAGCGCCAAAACATACCTGTAACAACAAATAAAGGTGCTATGAATAGTTACACGTAAACCGACTTTCGCCCTCGCTCGCCATGAAGTCCCACGCTTCATCTTGCGATGATTGACTAAACTCTCATTTTTCCAACCAGCCACAATGGGCAACAACATCTCCTTGAGTTGATCATTTTTCAGTACCGGGATTCCCGGAGAATACATATAATCACCTTGCACGACTACTCTGAACTGGGTGTTACAGGTGCAATTTTCATTGTAGGTGCTGGTGATAACTTTTAGGGGTAAAATAAAGAAAAAAGAACATTTTGACTTGCGTTTTTTTTTTTATGCTAAACAGTATGTCAGGTGCAATTCACATCAAACTATAGAAGTAAACATGTGACTGGAGTTGCTGGTTCATCTGTTAACTTTACTTGGACCTTCCGGGGAAATCTTAATGAGGCACAACTATGGAAGGTTAAGAATGATGGCTCAAGCGAAATAATGATTTCTGTATTCTTTACCATGAAAGTCCAGATATCGCAGCCATACACTGGACGTATCAGTGCAGTATGGAATGGAACAAGTTCCGGCCAGATCACTTTCTTGCTAAATTTAACTCGTGTAAGAGACGAAGGGTATTACTCATGCAGACTTCTATCTGAAAATGATGGTGATCCCATTCCCGTCGACAATGTACTGCTAATCGTTCTGGGTAAGTAAGGCTACTGTAGTGTGAAAGATATTTTTTATTGTACCGTGTCTTTCTATGAAGACCAAAGTAATCGCAAAAGCTTGACAAAGTAGAGGAGAATGACCCAAGGGGCCAGTTAACGTGAAAACTGGCAAACTACCAAAAGTGCACTAAAGGTAGGTGATCAATTAGTGATTGGGTTTAGTTTCATATCCTATCGGCTGAGAAAGTGGTACGCGTTAAAAAGAGAAAAACAAACAAGGAAACAACCCCCCCCCCCCAAAGAAAAAAAATTGAAAAATATTCTGGTATGGAGCTCATGTGCTTACCTAAAATGTAACTGGTTCCGAATGCACCAAAGTCCTTTACTATGTTCATTTAATTTGAATATATCAACAAAGTTGAAATGGTAAATTGGCCACCGTTACCATTATAAGAGCTGACGTTTCGAGCGTTAGCCCTTCGTCGGAGCGAATAGAGGAATTGTGGGTTGTGTGTGCTCATCTTTCAAAAAGGCAGTCTAAATCCCACAGGTATCAACGAACGCTTTTCATTCCACTAATTTATTCGTGTTTTTCTCACTGCCATGTTCCCACCAATCATGTAGCTCCTTTTCCTGCCTTTAAAAGCACACACAACCCACAATTCCTCTATTCGCTCCGACGAAGAGCTAACGCTCGAAACGTCAGTTTTTATAATCGTAACGGTGGCCAATTTACCATTTCAACTTTGTTGATATATTCAAATTATTTCGTTACCCCCACCGACGCAGCCCCAAACAGTTTCTTTAGAAACTATCAGCCTATTTTCATTTCAGTTTGGTCAAGACACAAAATAATGTTAATGCCCAATCAGTGCAGAAGAGATAAATCATTAGTCACCTTGGTCTCTTTATCAATTTGAAATGGGACCTTGGTACAGAAGCTAGGTGGTATTTCATTCAGAATTATAATTAAGGTTATTTCGCACACACACACACACACACACACGCACACACACTTTTGGCAGGCGACCGCGTTTCATGTAAAGGTAGGTGCACCTACTTTTAGCCACAACTTTTGTGAAGTTTTAGCGGATAGCTACTGGTCTCATGTATGATACCTACTGCGCCTGACTAATGAAACAAAACATATACTTGTTGTCCTCTCTACGAAGGCTGCTGAACAGACGACTTCGCCTTAGTTTGTTGGTCACTAAACGTAAAAACGCTTTCCAAGGAGCTCAGTATTATACGTACTTATGATAAATTCCAGTGAGATCCTTATCATTGGTGTCATCTATGAATTCATCTGTCAGACATCGGTAGATCCAGCCTTTCCCTAGTGTCTGGCAAACTGAACGGCGGGGTAACTGAGACTTGAACATCTTGAAAATTTTTGTCCTTCACCCGAGAATACAGATATTGTTTTAATAGACTTGAGGTACCGTAATTCATATAAAAACTGCCACTCTTTAATTGTATACCTATTTACTCACTGATTTGTTCAATTTATTTTCTAGTCTTATTGACGAGAATTTCCTGCCTAATAATTCCTGGTCCTCTGCTCTGTTCTTGAATGTAACCGAAACGTTTGTCATTGAAACACATGCAGAGAGAGTCATGAGCCTTTCTCTAACATCGCACTCTGCCTTTGAAAATAGCTCTGTATATCTAGGCTTATTTCACAAGTCAAAAAAATGGCTAACGTCATACAGCTGTTGTTCAGAACAGTTATAATATTAGCTACAGCTTTCTAATTTTATCAAAGCTTGGTTATCCTGCTCAACCACTATTTGTGTTCAAAAAGTCTACACGTCTAGTTGAAGAAACTCTCAACATCAGAAGATGATGAAATGTAGTCATCACATACTTACAGTATGTTTGAAATTGATTGAGGCACCTCGTAAACAAGCGTGACTATTGAAATTGAGCTTGCGACCCGTTGGTAAGGGGTCACATCACATATTTGGGATTAGCTTAAAAGATCCGTGTTTTAATCAAGCTGCAAACTAGACATCAAGGTCGTATGAAAAACTATCCGAACTGTCAGTGATGCATAAGGTTCAGGTAATCCTCAATTGCTTTGTGACTGCTATCGTGATCGCTCCTCTAGCAGGTAAGTAAGGTTTGTTGTTTTGATTTAATAAATACGACAGAGGACGGGATCCTTTGAACCAGAAATGATAGCGAAAGGCGGAAATTATTGCTCGGAATGTGCATTTTGGGTTTTCAACCAAAACCATGTTTTGTCGGACAGTAAAACGTAAGAATGAGACTTACGGCGTTGTAAAACCTCCGTGTCATACCATACATTCATATTCAGTATATTTCCATAGCAACTTTAGAAGTGGCAGTGTGACAAGATAGCTGAGGTCGATTGTTTCACTTTCAATTCGAACAAAGTCAATGCGGAGGAATTTCCTGTCAGCTTTTCTTGTTTTCCTGATTTCCTCGTTCTGCCATGTTTAATTTTTCACCACAATCCAATTTGGTTTCGAACAGAAATGTCTTGTGAAGAATGCATGGCAGAATTATCCGTCGATTCCCTGGGATGAGAACGGATAAATCAGGTCAGAATAGACTTCATTTCAATACTTAACATAACGATGTAGCCAGCTAGCCTCGGAACATAGCGATGAAGCCAGCTAACTTCGAAAAATATTTATGGTACTCTAACATTAAAATCCGCAAAAAAATTGAACTGCAGGGGATAGAGTAAGTTCATTGTTATTTTTAACCAGTATTCAGTTGCGTCAAGTCATTTTTGAGAATTCCATTTTGCTGATTCAGTGCCAAATTTCAGACATGTTTGTTTTTGGACGAATATTTTAAGCTCTCTGCTAAATTTACAATTTCAACGTCAGGTGATATTCGGTCTTGGTCACTTTGCTCTACGCTAACAAATTTGTAAACTGAGTATAGAAATTTCTGCGGAGGAAGAAAAATCGTTATCTTTAAAATTGAAAGCACCCAGCTTGCGTTTTGTCGGTCATATTACAGATCTTCAATTAATACTCTCCAATCAGAGCTCCGTCAATTTAGATCGGCACCTCATTATTTATCTATTGATCACTTCTAGGGTCATCTGACGTAGAAATGGAAGAGTTCAGTTTTCTCTTTATGAACATAGCCGTTGCTGTAAATATTCGATAGATACATTTCCCTGACTCAGTGGGGCTGATTATTTGGAGTAGGTAGGGTTGCAGTCGCTAAACGGCTTACAGCGATAAAAGAGTTTTTAATTTAATCCATTTTCACTGCATTAATTTTTGCAGTGGGGAAGGACTAGAAGTGAACTTACGAACCATTCGTGCTAGTCCACCCTCCCACCCATCCCATCCATCACACAGTAGTCTCGTGTGTGGGAAACAAACGTCTCCTACCCCAACCATGCAGGAGACGGGACCTCCATTTGTTCGTTCCTATCCGAGAAGACTAGAATATCTAACCATTTTTTGATGTTATAGAAAGGTAGCAAATTCTTCTCAATTATTTTAAGACCCTGAGTGTTGGTCCGGCCGGGACTCGAACCCTCGACCTCCCGCACAACAGTCCGGCGCTCTATCCATTGAGCTATCCGGGAGGCGGTTAGCGTAAAAGACAATAGGATAAATACGACTGAGTGACTAAAGTTCATTGTCTTTGATAGGCACCGCCCTTGTCGCCGGTGTAAAAATAGCTTCAAACTATAATAATTCCAGCATTTTTCTATTTATCCTCTTCAAAACTACGGCTTATCAGCAAGACGGAGGAGAAAACTGATGATACTTATATGTCTATGCATACAATAACTTCTATCCGTTGCAAGCGCACTTCGACGAAAGGGAAGGGTCTCAGATTGCTATTGTAAAATGCTGGATCCCCTAAATTACATCGAATTTCAATTTTTTAAATCTTATTCAAATATCATTACCCATCATTACACAGTTTTCATCCTGAAGATTAAGGTGAAATTTACGATTTCGGTCCATCCTCTATTTAATCCCGATTTCAACTGCCTGTGTGAAAATTATCCAATTGACATCGTCCAACTGCATCTCGGTCGACACCACCTATGAAAATGAATCCCAAGATACAAGGTCCAGTTCGCCGAGAGGTTTACAACGCAATTGCCTCCAGCCGAAGCAAATATTCAGGGTTAGGTCTACAATTCAAAACTAGCATGCTATAGAATAGTTGGGTGAAAAACTGATGGTATAGTTGTAACAGGTGTTTTATCTTCCCTTTTCTTTTCAAAAAAGCCGGGTGTCGCCGCTTACTGATCGTTAACCAAATTTTCCGAAGTTTTCTGTAAAGTTTTCTTTGAAATAACGACGTAATTCTGTATTAAGTGACATACATTTTATAAGAATTCTACGAGTATCATAAGCTTTTGTTTTCCTTTTTGCGACCTTCGTGTCTTTCGTTTATTGATCTAGACGGCTATGTTCGCTTTATTGCGAAACCGGATGATCCAAGCTATGTTAAGAAAGGTCGCACTGCTAAACTAGTATGGGACTATAAACCTTACGATCAACCGACAACGATTGTTCTCAGTGTAGCTGTTCAGAATACATTTGTACCCTTGCTCGCCAAACAGAATGGAAGTGTGACCTATTCCCCTAATACACCGTCTGCTTATATGGGAAGAGTGAAGTTGGAAGGAAGAGCTACTATGGTCATCGATAATGTATCTTCTCAAGACAATTTTGCCTTTTTTCAATGTGAGCTTGTACCAAGTGATTCCAGTGCTATTCAACTGATTTTGATGGGTATGTATTCAAGCTTTGAGGTATTTGAGTTTACTGCAAAATTGACCATTTAGCTCAGCTAGACTGCGATCAATGACAGCAGTTTTGTCTTTTTTTCTCTCCACTTGTGCTCCATTTCTTATCTTCTTCTTCGTATCTTATCTCATCTTCTCTTTTGGGAACATCAATCCTGTATTTTTCTATACTAGACAATATTGTATTATTATTGGGGAACCCTAAATATCTGTTCAAGACCACGGTTGTGTTCATGAACAGACTGTTATTAATTGAACACATATTTAAAACTGTGTTTTTTGGCATGTCCACCTAAGAGCGGAAAAGCAATAACAAGAAAGAAATAGTTAGCACTGAGAGCTTTCAATTAATATTTGAAAAACAAGAAGGCAGGTTCACAAGAAACTAAAGATGCCCTTGAAAACGTACCAGGGCTGTGTTTTGAAGAAGCTCGAAAAGGGGATGGGACATGCTACTCAAAGAGCACAAAAAACAGTGGCTGAAACTCCATTCGCTGACAGAGAAGGCAAGGGACCAGGAACTTCCCCGGACCTGAAGCTGTACTTTTAAGAACCATTCACCAGAAATATCGAGTATTTGACCACAGTTGCAAAATTTCGTAATTCATTTTGTTTTTTCTAAAGGACTCTTTTAATTAACCTTTTTAAAAAATTATATCAAAAGGTTCTATCGCGCTTTTTTTCCCCAAAAATCGAAAAGTTCGAAACGCGCCTGTATGGCCGTTCTCCCTCCCCACCCTCCCCCACCCCTCGTAAAGCAATGGAAAATTATGCAACTTCGGCAACTTCGTACGCCATAGCGATGCAATCTAGCCTTCAGCTCTTTTGTGCTAGCAGATGGTCCTTTTATCTCTTGGCTCTTGGAAAATATGAATTTCTTGTTACGTTTAAGTCTGAATGGCGACCCGTTGAAATAAAGTACTTCGCGTCTTTTTCGCAGAGGTAAAATAGAGGTCAACATATATTATTTACATTTGTTTTACATTTTTTAGCCCGAAGTCTTTTCAAGCTGGACGCGTTGCTTATGGCGGGGCAAGAAAGAAACTTTAAGAAATTAAACTACAAGAATAAAGCTCAAAGATGATACATATTTTGATTTGTAAATATATTACACCGGATCATTTTAAAGGCCCTTAAATGGGTCTTGACAGCAGTTCAGCGGTTCGCATTGCATTTTTGACAAAATAGCCAAACTCTTTTAAACCTGGACGCGCCACTTATGGTGGACCAAGATAAAGAACTGGAGGAATCAAGATACAAGGATAAGATTTTTGATTTAAGATTTTTAAATAAAAGTTAAAATTTTGGGAAACTTACTTTAAACTGCAAAGACATCTATTATAATAAAGTCACGTTTAAAACAGTCCCAAAGGTCATATGCAAATCAGCCTCACTTTACTCGTTGGTTCTTGCTTATTCTTGCAGAGCCACCAAAGATAAGCCTGTCATCATTACAAGGAAGTTACCGCGAGGGATCCTTCGTTAATATCAGCTGCACAGCATCAGGGATTCCAGAGCCAGATGTTACATGGATCAAAGACGGAATAGTGATAGGTTCGAGAAAAAGAGCAGCATTTCTGATCTTCAAAAGCATAAGAAGAACAGATGATGGATGGTATTTATGTAGAGCAAATAACACGGTTGGCATCATAACCAATCATACAACACTCATTGTTTACCGTAAGTTATATGAATCCCATTTTTATCATGTATAACCGTTCATAATTATCATTACTGTTAACATTGTTATTACTACATATGTCATAATATAATCAACAGCTGCTCTGATGAAAAGGCGTTTCAAAGCCTTCGATTGCAATTCCATACGGAGCGTGAAGTTTGTTCCCTGCTTTTTGGAAATCTATGATAATGAAACCGAAGAAACTAGCCGAGTTGAATTTAACTAGCCGAGTTGTGCGAATTCCCACACAACTTGTCTTTTTAGTTCAGACACGCTCTCTTCTTGCGAAGGTTTACACTCTTGAAAAGTACATTCGACCGCAAGGACTTCGTATACCTCGTCAACGTTTAGGCTAGTATTACATTATTTACTTCGAGCTTTTCGTCGGCAACCTTGTCAACATTTATGATTGTACTATTTACCTCGAGTTCTTCGTTGGCAACTTGAGGCCCCGCTTTAGAGACTACATACCGGAGTTCTGGTGGTTTTCACCTCTTAGGAGAATCTTTCTTCCACGCAAAAATGGAAGGAACAGCGGTAGGATGAAGTGTTCTTCTGCCAGCGAGTGTGCTCTGAATATCTGAATCCTTGAAGTGTCTCGAGCAAACCCTCGTGTGCGAACATATCCTGAGGTGGTGACCCACTGTCAATGATTATAATTTTCATAATTACACGCACATAACATGTAACAAACGAAAATTACTGGCTAATTGTCTCAGAAGCGACTGTGATACGACTACAACTGAAAGCCATCGGGTAAATATGCTTTCGTATTTCTTTCTATTATCTTGAGATCGTAAATAGACAGTTGTATATTATCTTTCAGATTTCGAACTATCCGATACATATCGATTAATCATTGCTTCAATTACACGCTACGCTTCTGCCACCAAACGGAATAAAGTTGTTTCAAACCGATAGCCTATTGAATATTGGTATACACCGATACACCCACATCTCTTCGAACAGCTCGAATCCATGCAGCTAATAGGTCTTTATTTTTCTGAAATTTGAGGAAGGATATCTTTAAGTCTTCCTCCCGATAAACCTTTTTCGTGCAATTCGGAACACAGCAGTTTTGCGGCATTTTGTTCACAGGACAAACAAACTTGGCCCTTATGACCTCGTTTTGGTGCCACTCGCCCCAGCTTATACCGGTTGGCGGCCATTTTGGAATAAGGTCTATTGGATAATTCCAAATTCATTTTCTTCCTGAGATGAAACCTCCTGAGACTGTAGGCGTAAGTAATCTTTCTACTTAGTGGTGGTGCAGTTTGATTCAATTCAATTACTTCTTTTTTACTTCAAAGACCCGCCAACTATACGAAATATAACCACGTCATCTAGTAAGTCTGGTATTGGTCAGACAGTGACCATGAAGTGTTTTTCAAACGGTGTTCCAACACCCACACTTACCTGGTACAAACCTGATGGAAGTGAAATAAACAAAGAAAGAGCACGAGAAACCGAAGTACACTTAAAAGTGATGGGTGATCAAGATTTTGGTGATTACAAGTGCAATGCTGCCAATGGATTGAGACCCTCTGATGAGCGAGTTGTAAAGATAACACAGATAAGTAAGTTTCACTCGGAGATTCACCGTTAAGTGGCACCACGCAATCTCCAAAAGCATTTCTAAGAAAGAAAACTCGAAATTGCAAAAAAAAACATATTTCTATATGACTCTTTGAATGTTGTATTTGTTTGAACTAATATTGACATCCTCAGAAATGTAATTTCGCATCTCCTTAAATGCGAGACAAGGGCAAGAGGAAATTCCAACGTTCTTATTAGAAAAATTATAGTCTCTATACGAATTTAGTCTGACAGAAGTGCAGAAAAAGCCTAACTATTAAGAGGACGATATGATGGCAAAGAAACTTCCCAGTGACCGCTGACAGTAGAGATCAAGACAGAGGAGCCACGCGCACTCAGATATATTTCTTCGCTCACTTAACCTCTTCGGTAAAATGCGATTTCTTTGGCTGTACTTGAATAGGAAGGCCAAATGCAAGTAAAACTTGTCTGTTTCAAACAGAAGGTATTATCAAAAACCTCGTGTAACTTACACCGTGTACACTTTCTCAGCTCTGAGTTTTATCAAGTGAGCAGAATATTTTATCGCTGAATTTACCGCACGTTCTCTATTAATTTACTCGCCATTTTTTAATATGATTATGAAACAATAGATAGACCAGGCCCGCCAATCATGGGATTATCAGATGAAGGTATTCAGGCTAATTCACTAACAGTAAGGTGGACCGCACCAGCTAATGATGGAGGGAGTCCTATCACAGGATACCAAGTAGTCATGCTAAAAGGTGACACAGAAAAAAACAATATTAATATTACTGATCCTGGTACAACAAGATATACTTTCGGGGGTTTGGAAAGAGATACAAACTACGCGGTGAAAGTGTTTGCAAGAAATACTGTGTTTGAAGGAGAGCCTGTCGTAGCTACGCTTAAGACAAAGTTTGAAGGTAAGCAATCACAATAACGATATGTGTTCATTTCCTTACGCTACTCATAAGGAGATTCTAGTTTCAGATATTCGGTCAGCGTAACTTTGCAGACATTATATTCGGCTTTTTTCTTTATTGATCAAGGTCCCCCCGCAGAAGTGAAAATGTTTGACCTCCCCAGTGAAACAACAGATCACGCAATCACCTTGAAGTGGAAGGAGCCAGAAGACTATGGAAAAGTAATTATACAGTATACTGTGTACCAAAGAATAGTGACTAATGGGAAATTAGGAAAGTGGACAGTCGTAGGGAAAATCACGGACATCTTAATCAAAGAGGTGACAGTCAAGTTGAAAAGGGGCAAGGTATATGAATTTGTAATCACTGCCACAAATGAACTTGGTGAAAGTTTAAAAGAAGAAACGATGATCAAAAGAGTAAAAGTGATAGATCTACAAAACAACAACAAGAAAGGTAAGAACGACATAAGGTTAGAGATTTTGATTCTAACTTCACGTTTTGAACTCAGCATTATGATGTTGTAGGTTTCGCATCTGGCGCTGCCGCTAGGTTCCCCAGTGGAGTGGAGCATGAAGCATCAATCTAACCCACAGTTCTCTGGGTCTGCTTGATGTATAATCGTGAAAGCATGAGGCGTTTATACGATGAAGAATATATAGTACGTATGCACTGTGGACCCAAAAGCTTAAGAAAGACCGTGATCCAATTGGGGACAGGGACTTATGACTCCCCCCTCCCGCAACACTCCTTGAATTGTTCGCTTAGAAATTGCTGAGTCCATTCCTTAAAATAGTCCACTTTGAATAGCCAATGAGTAACGGTATTTAATGTTATTCAGACTTCAACAGTCTCTTTTTCCGTCCACGGTTCAGCGGAGAGAAAACTCGGGAAACATTTATTAATACAATCGTCATCACGTGTTTGAGCCCGTTATGTCGCAATTCCTACTTTCTATGAGTTGGGTAATGGGGCGTTCCCTTAAAAGGTATAACTTTAATTCCTACTTTTCTTTAGTTTTAGAAGAATGCAAGTGCTCATGCCACTGCGTCATGCTTGTAGCCATAATTGGAGTGCTTGTATTTATAATCCTTGTGTTATTCACTTATATTTTCTGGTTACATAAGAAAGGTAAATTTCGTTATTCTTCAGTTTTGCTTTTATTTTTCGGTCTGATAATACCTTCTAGTAACTAATCATAGTTCTCTCAACGTATTTTGTTTCTTAGCCGCGGGAGGAAAACCGAAGTAAGAACTCTTCTTTTAACTAGATTTAACTAAAAAAAGAAAAAAAAAAAAACAATCCTATCATTACTAGGAGGAATAGCTGTCCATTAGACCCAATGAAAATTTGTGAAGAAAAATTGTCTGAGCTTTGAGTGACAGAGGTGACTTTTGGAGGAGCATTACTGAAGACAAAACATGCAACTATACGTGTCACTGAGCAAATTTCGGGTTGCATCACAAGGAAAATATGTTAGAAAACAACGCAGCAATCAGTTGAAAAAGGATGGAGCCTGAAAAAAATTTAAGAAAGAACTTTTGACCTGGCTATCATTTACCTTGTAGATATGAAGGTTGAGAAGCAAAATGATTCAAAGTGAACCGTCTTCTTAACTTTTCCCTATAATTTTATTTAAGGGCGTATAAAGATGAAAGTGCCTACGGGGTGAGTGTTCTGACGCTGAAAGCAATTGAATAATATAAGCAGTGATAGGAAGAAATGACCTTAGCCAGGTTCTTTACACGGAGCCAAAGTTATCGTTGTCAGTAATGTCCACGTGCATGTAAGGATGAAATGTTAAAATGATATATCCTACATTTCTCAGGAAGATATGGAGTTAAAAGGCCTGCAATTAGGCTGTCCTGATCCAGGTGACTTTGCCCAGCTTCCTGTAGAGTATATGGATATAAAAGAAACAACCATAGATGAAAGTCAAACACAAACCGCTAGCCAAGCTGCTGATTACGCACCACTTCATCCATCGACACGCTCCTGGGAAGTATCACGAGATCACGTGAAAATAGAAAAAATCATTGGTAAAGGCGCTTTCGGTCAGGTTGCAAAAGGAACAGCTGCTGAACTTCGCGGAAGGCCTGGGATGACGACTATAGCCATTAAAATGCTCAAAAGTAAATATTTACCCTTACGTGAGGAAAAGTTCTGAAAAGCTGTAATCGTTGTTCAGTGTGATAAATGATAAGCAACTGACCACCATTTGTCGAAAAGTTAAAGTCGTATTTTCCCTTACTTTTATGTCAAATTTGAAAATAACATTTTGGACGGCAACAATTGACAAGGTTTAGAGGCTTTTCATTCTTTTCTAGACTTTACTCAACATTGCTACCTGGATAACGAAGAATGGCTGACGCATTTTTACGAGATTTTGATGAGCAAAGTGTCTTTAATTTTTGATTGACATAGTAAATGATATACCTGATGACTTTTTATCTTAAGAGGACGCCTCAGACTCAGACAAGAGAGACTTGGTAAGAGAACTTGAAACGATGAAGCAACTAAAACCACATCCACACGTCATAAAACTTCTGGGATGTGTAACAGAAACTGGTGAGTTGTTCTCGTTAACTGTCGATGATATTTATGGTTATTATACAACACAAATGAGTTAAACTGAATGATACTATGTATTGTTACCTCCTGTTCGGTAGATGGCAGATTTTTCTCCTTTTTTGAAAGATAATTACTTTTATTGAAGCATTTTATGAAACTACTTTCTCAGTAGAACCACTTGCTTCTTTTTCAGAGCCCCTACTGGTGTTGATCGAATACGTTTCTTTTGGAGATCTGCTGGGTTACCTGAGGAAGAGCCGTGGATTGAACGACACTTACTTCAAGGACCCGGATATCAGACCAGAAACAAACCTGACGTCACAGCAGCTGATAAAGTTTGCTTGGCAAATCGCCGATGGAATGAGCTACTTGTCCTCAAAATGTGTGAGTATTATTACAGAAACATCAGAGCATTTGGTCCAGTATTAGGGTATGCAGTGGGAAATTTCCTAGTTTGTTGTGGAATAGTTTGATCTTTGAAAGAGAAGAAACCCAGTATTTGTACGACTGGTTTCACTTGTGTTAATTATAATGTAGGAATCCTTATTAATATTCCCTGAGACTAGATCATCCATCGAGACCTCGCAGCCCGTAATGTGTTGGTCGGGGAAAACGAAACATGCAAAGCTACGGATTTTGGAATGGCCAGAGATGTGCAACAAGAAAATATCTATGAAAGAAAGACAAAGGTAATTTGAAACACTGCGGCCTACCTTAAATATTTCAAAGCTACAATTCGTAATGGTAGAGTTTTGCTACGACTCCAGCTGAAGTTGAAATTTTATTTTCATGGAATCTCTTTTTCTTCAAGGCATGTTGTTAGTATAAGAATGAAAATATTTCATGAGGTGATGGTATAATTTTGCAATGACTTCAGTTGAATTTCTTATTTTAACTTCTCTTGTTCATGTTGGCGTTTGAATGATAATAAGTAATGCGGTAACTATGTAATTTTGCCATGACTTCAGTTAACCTTGAAATTTTTCGCATTTCATTTTTTTTTTGATACGCTATGTTGTTGGTATGTTAAATAAAAATATTTTAGGAGGTAAATTTTAAATCCTTAGGGTCGCCTTCCAGTAAAGTGGACAGCTTATGAGGCGTTGATGTATGGCACGTATACTAATAAAAGTGACGTGTAAGTACAGGCCTTACTTATTTTGTGTGATACTGTCCCTCCCGCTTCCTGAACTTTCATTCCTAGCCGCGTTGCTATGTTACGAATGACGGGCCAGCTCGTTGTTAGGGGTCGCGTACGCGTGTGTGAGATGAGATAAGTTGAGTCTGTAAGAATGTGAGTGGTGAAAGCGGTGTTGTTGGTAGTGTAAACCCGCGAATAAAGTTGTCTAAAACGAACAAGCCGATTTCAATTGTCGTCCGGCAACGGCAGATATCGGCACGTATTCGACCTCAGGACCTTCATTAAATTAGTCTGACTAGTGGCCTGGACCAACTAATGTGAACAGTAGCATCCACACCTGTTTCCCAAAGTATCAGGCTTTTAAGAGTATTGCTGCCGTCACTGGATATTTGCAAGTCTGTCGTTGATTGACCTTTCAGCATTTTTCAGATTTCCCTTATGATTTGTTCGAATTGTTTGAACTTGTTTGCTGTCATTCACTCTGACAAAATGGCTGACCCTCGAGACGTTAACTTTGATAACCTTTGATAAAACCCAAACTACCTTCTTACTCCCACCGACGCTGCACCACAGTTTCTCTTGAAACTTACCCCCCTAATTGATTTGTTTCTGAGAGCACTGCTGACGTTTATATTCTAATTATCCCACATTATCTTTTAGATGGAGCTATGGAGTTCTTCTTTATGAGATTTTCACAATAGGTAACGAGTCATTCACAAAATATATATTGAGAAACAGAGAAACGTATCAATGATAAATTATGATCATTTACTTTGATGATTAATGTAAAAAAAAATACTCAAGCTAAAACAACATTCTTAAATTGCTGGCACTTCAAAGTTCAATTTTTTTCAAACTTTGTTGTTGTTATTCGACAATTTCACTCATCCAAACAGGACTCATTTCAAATCTACCTTTCTTTCTGTTAATTACAAAGAGTGGAGTATTTGCATCATTTTCAGGTGGTTCACCATATCCACAGATGGATGGCAGGAAAATTGCCAAGCTACTTCAGCAGAACTACAGAATGCCTAAACCACGGCACGTGGACGACATATTGTAAGCTTTTCATACTTTTTCTTACCTTCAAGTTTCTCCTGATTATATAATTAATAATATACAAAGGCAAGTGTCAGTTAACTTTGTTTTGTCGTTAGTCTCATTGGAAGAAATAATTAGCCCAGTGATTGTTAAGTACTCTCCCATAAATTGATATCAAAATTAAAATATTTTTGAGGGCAAAAAAATATATTTCTCTGTTTGTTTGTCTGTTGAACGTCTTCCACCTCATATCTTCCAGGTACCAGATCATGAAAAGATGCTGGCAAAATGATCCGGATGCTAGACCAACATTTACTCAGTTGAGAAACCAGCTAAAGGAGATGGAAACCCAACACAGGGTGAGACTTTAGACAATCGTAACCAAAATAGAGATTATTCCGTGGAAAGTGTGCAAGATCGATTTTTGTTCACGAGTTGCAATGAATCAAAAAACCGTCGAGAGTGCTGCAAACGATCGAGTTTCTTCTGTACATTATAATGAGTGAATAAAAATTGAGCAAGCTCTTCCATGGTATGGATTTATACATACTGAGCCGTGGAGCATGAAGTGAATGACATCATTCGTCCAATGAGACACAAAAGATAGTACTTCGTAGTTTAAATCTCAGATGAGACTTTCTCCATGTTAGGATGAAAGTGCATGTAGTTATATGTTTACATTCAGACCACTGTTAGAGGTGAGAATAGCCGCCGGCTTCGATATATCCCTCTAATTAATGAGAAATAATATTGTTTCCTTTTCTCTCTACAGAGGCTGATCAACATGAAAATGTACGACAAGCAGTTGTATGCAAACGTCGAGGACTTAAACGTGTAGACATTGACGAAGTCGTGAACTCCTCGCATCTTGACGAACGCAGTTTTTATAGCAATCATGAGTGGTATCATATTCGCAATTGGCTCGAAATATAAGCTGGTTAGAATGAGGCTGATTGAATTAAAGTCTCACCTGGATCCATCAGATGACATGGCAAAGAATCCCATTCTGATCGAATTCTTTCTAAACCTTCTTAATGATAACGGAGCCCTTCCCGAGCCAGCTTCCAATCTTTTCATTTATCTACTTTTTTTGGTTAGTTTGCTTTTTGTGAAAGTTCGTGCCAGAGGAGAGGACTTTAAAAGAAAAATAAAGACAGCAAAGCATATTCTTTAATGCTGATTATTGTTTATGACTTGACGCCACCGTCTTCACTTACCAATCCTCTCCCCTCTAAGGTTCTTGTACGGAACCATGATAATTGTATGTACTCCAGCCTTCTAACTTTCGCTGCATCCCGTATCTAATTTATTCAATGTATTTAAAATATATTCCGGTGAGAATCTGATATCCATTCTAACTGCATAGTACTCATAATGAAATGTTTATGACTTTGAACCTAAATGAGGACGGTAGTTAAAAAACAAAAAATCATTCGCCCGAGTCAGTGTTAAATCGTGGAATGAGTTACCATTAAGGGCCTCTTTACATGGAGGTGGGGGACCCTAAGCCTGCCTCCCTGTGGTCGAAAAATAACCCGCGTTTACATACAATCTTATCACCCCAGGATCTTGAGGTAGAATCTCTAGAGGTTGTTGTCGTGCGTGCAAATGAGGTATGGACAAGATGCCAGCCAAAAGGGATACCCCACCCTGAGTCGTTTACATGGCAAACTGGGACCCCGTACAGTCTGAGAAGATTACCCAACACGGCACACCGGGCACCCCACCTACGCTGGCTACCCCACCTATGACATAAACGTGTTCAAGATACTAAGACATTTTATGGACAGGCGGATCTACAATGTCCATGTAAACGGACCCAAAGTAAATGTCACCAGTCCTTTTTATTTTCTCTTCTAAAAAGTCTCTAGGCTATTGAATCAGTTTGGGTCGTTCTTCGAATGATAGTCGTGTTAGTTTCCTACAAAGCGTGCGCGAAGACCTGAGTCACCGACATAATACAGCTACAGGAAACAAACAATCAATATAAAAAAAATGCAACTGAAGCACGAGAATAGTTTCCATTAATAGCGTTGATCCAGCCTTGTTGCCGTCTTCTTTTGGCAAGAGAAGCCACTAACATCGTTAACTGTATCTTTCCTCTAAGGTGTCATCGGCTTCACTTAAATCTAGGAAGGGGCTAGTCGTTCGCATTAATTCCACATGGTCAGAAGTCCATTTTTTTAATTATTTCGTCGTACACATACACTTCACTAGGTATTCAGATCTCTCAGCAAGAAAATACTTTGTTTGTCCCTGTTGGTTTACTGCAGTTTCCCTTTAATTTCTTCATTATCTAACCTTTCAATAAAGTACTTTCTTTTTTTTCAACAAACACAAAATCAGATATCAATGTATCCTTTTATTTGTTTACAATAAGGCTGAAGAACAGGGTCTGAATCAAAATAATGCTTAGTTTAAAGGGTAAACTCGATTTTTTTAACAACTCAGCCCTGATATATCATATTATTCATTTCTTCCACCTTTTGAGGATTTTGCATTGGATGAGAAGTAGTTATATAGTTATGCATCATGGAAATTAAGGTGATTCCCTTGTTTTACACTGCGCAACCTTCTGCGCATAACATGTACGATTCTCAAAGCCTCAGAGAAGGAGCGGTTACCAAGAGAAAGTTTACACGGAAACGAGGCTACAAGGACCGATTCTTAAACTGCGAAACAATGGAGTGGTCAAACGATCAAGTAATTCTAAGTGAAAGCAATATTACTGGTGCTTCTCTTTTGAGAAGGAAGTCCGAAGAACTTAAGAAATGACGAGCTAAAGTTTTGGCTCAAATGTCGAGGTGCTGCTGCTAAAAGGCATGTCTGAAATGACATAAAAGGCATGTCTGAAAACATCTCGCACATCTTACTACCCTTCAATATCCGCGTCGCCCACAAACCCATCTCGTTCTGTTCGATTCCTTTACAAGTGGTGGCCAAAGCTGGATTATTCATTTATCATTTCTTCTTCGGTTAGTAATTTATTATTTAGCTCGACGTTTATTTTTTTTTCAGAGCCTCTGTTGGTTTTGATTGAATATGCGCCTTTCGGGAATCTGCAGGGTTACCTGAGAAAGAGCCGTGGATTAAAGGACACTTGCTACAAAGACACAGATGTAGAACCACAAACTAATCTAACGTCACAGCAGCTGATGAAGTTTGCTTGGCAAATCGCTGATGGAATGAGTTACTTGTCCTCAAAATCTGTGAGTTTTCATTAAAAAACGCTAAAGAACTAAGTCCAGTCCTAGTATGCGCAATCGCAAATTTCTTAGTCTACAAAGCGACAGCCAGAAGTTTCAACGAATTTCCTCTTTAGTGGGCTGCTGATAGTTGAAAGGGGGGCTTAAAGCCGTGTTACATGGCTAGAACCCTGCTTGATTAAAGCTACTGAATAGTTTGATTTTACGATTAAGAATGGAAGTCTCAAAGTAATCATCCTCCATTGATTATCATTCCATGTGGTTAGATCATCCACCGAGACCTCGCAGCCCGTAATGTGTTGGTCGGGATAAACGAAACATGCAAAGTAACAGATTTTGGAATGGCCAGAGACGTGCAACAGGAAAATGTTTATGAAAGAAGGACAAAGGTAATTTGAAAAATGCAGCTTAACTTCATGTCTTCAATTCAAAACCATACTCGAGATTTTGTTTTGACTCCATCTAAACCTGAAAGGCTTTTCCATTTTTAGATGGAATCTTTAGGCTCAATGTTTTTTTTTCAATTATTTTATATTAATATGTAAATGAAATGTGCTCAAGAGGTAACTTTTAAACCTTAAGGGTCGTCTTCCAGTAAAGTGGACAGCTTATGAGGCGCTGTTGTATGGCACATATACCACCAAAAGTGATGTGTAAGTACAGGGGTTCTTATATGTTATGACACTGTTGCGCATTTGATTTCAGTGTAAAAGGTAAATCCTATCGATTACTCTGCACCGTAGTGCCCACAGTTTTTCTCATAGCATCAAACTGGACCCAAGCCTATCGCTAGCTGACCTTCCACCATTATGCAGACTTCCTTTATGATTTGCTCGATTTGTCTCGAGGAGCATTCCTTGTGTTGATGATAAATTTATCCCATTACCTTCTAGATGGAGCTATGGAGTTCTCCTTTATGAGATTTTCACAATAGGTAACAATTTAATTAGTTTATAAAATGTAATGAAAAACAAAGAAGCATATTAACGATAGGTTTGCTATTATTTATCAATGTTAATCAAGGGAAATCGTGGAAGTTACGTTAGTTGTACGTCTCATAGGGCCCTCTGCCAACTTCTACTGAAAAACATAAAAGAAACTTTGGTTGTTATTCAATTATTTTACGTAACAAACTACGATTCATTTGTAAAAAATAATACGAAAAAATATGTTTACATCACTTCCAGGTGGTTCCCCGTATCCACGGATGGATGGGAAGAAAATTGCGAAACTACTTCAGCAGGACTACAGAATGCCTAAACCCCAATACGTGGATGGCAAATTGTAAGTTCTCCATATCGTTTCTCGCCTTTCTTATTTCGATTTGCCATAAGTCCCATTCAAAGAAGTATTCGCCCAATGACTGGCCACTTTTTACTGATATTCAAGTTAAGTGATTCTTGAAAAAGAAAAACCCGTTTTCTTTGTTTGTTTGTTGAACTTATTACTCTTTACAAATACCAGGTACCAGATCATGATGAGATGCTGGCAAAATGACCCGGATGTTCGACCAACATTCATCGAGTTAAGAAACCATCTTAAGAAAATGAAAACGAAACAGAAAGTGAGACTTGTGATGATGAGGACTTAATGATCTGATTTTCACCAGGGATGGATTAAGTCTTAGCCATTTACCATGTAGTTTATCAAAAGTTGACATTAAGACCCACCGTCTGTATTAATTTCAGAATATAGTCTCTTTTCATCAACTGGTTTTCAAAAGCTGAAGTTTCGAGCGTTAGCCATGAGAATACAGGCGCGTAAAATATAGCTCAATTGGTTAGCTATAGAGTGCTGGATTATGTTGAGCAGGAGGTCGAGGGTTCGAGCCCCGGCCGGACCAGTACTCATGATCTTAAAATAACTGAGGAGAATTTGCTACCTTTCTATAACAAGAAATGGATAGGTATTCTAGTCTTCTCGGATTAGGACGAATAAACCGTAGGCCCCGTCACCTGCAGGGTTAGGGGTAGGAGACGTTAATTTCCTACGCACGAGATCACTGTGTGGTGGATGTCCTCCCCTGGGGTAGGATGGGTAGTGTGTTGGCCCTGAAAAGCCCTTATGGGGAGTGGTCATATAACCTATGTAATACGTATGGGTACACACTCAATTTTGATGAGCTTAGGATTTTGTTTTTCTTTTCTCCACAGAGGCTGATGGACATGAAAATGTACGACAAACAGCTGTGTGCAAACACTGAGGACTTAAAAGTATAGTTATCAATCTCTCGTACGGTCTCACGCAGGATTTGTAGTAAACTTGTACTTCCTTTCATGTTATTGGCTTGAAACACAAATTTGTTAAAAAAAAAACTGAGATTCCAAAAGAGTCGCATCAAAATGTAAACAGTACAAGCCTATTCTTATTCCTTTGAAACCTCTCTGATGATCACACTATCCTTTTTTTTAATTTTTAACAGCTTTTAAATTTTTATATTTATAAAATTTTTTGTTTTTTTTTCGAGAAAATGATATTAGGGCAAATAATTTTTTCTAAAGATAGGTAAACATTCAATAGCTCTGACTAGCGTTGTACGACCTTGTGTCGTTGCTATTTAAGTCACCACTCTCCCATCTTCTCCTTAAAATCGTTAAATAAATAACGAAAAGATGTAAGGTCCTTGTACTGTGATAAAGGGATATACTGCAGTCTGATCAGCATCCTTTGTTTTCTTATTATGTTTTTTCGTTGAGCAAATATTCCAAAGTTTCCAAAGTTTTCAATACTATTGTATAAATCAAGAAACATTTATGTCTACAAACTTGAAAATTTAGGGACAAAAATCTTCGTTTCGAAGAAGTGCTAGAAGAAGGATGAGATACCACTTAATAAATTTTACCATGATAAATAAAGAATCATCTCATGTTTTAAAGACGTTTCAAGGGTGATTTTGGATTGGTTTGGATGGCTCATCATTCTTATAGACTTTAACCCTTTTCCATCAAACTCAGCATACATGGGGTCAAAGAAGACCCACTACTGTTGTTATTTGTTTCTTGTTGAAATTAAGAGACAACATTATGTAAGTGTGTACATTGCAAGGCTGTTTGATATGACACCTATTGCAGTGTAAAACACCTACAATGACTCCCGATTTCCATTGCAGTGAACCGTTCATATAACAACAAATCCCAAATATCCAGCATTCTGCTCCAAGAGCAACACTGAAAATGTGTCGATCTTTTGAGATCAAAAGTGGCTCAAGAAATCAAAATTTTACATTCAAAACACACCTCAGGACCATATCTTGCTGTTTGGCTGGAAGATGCCTTCTTACTTTATCCGCTAGCCCTTGTTCCTCCTTTTGACGAAAGGTAGTGTCGCAAACACAACCTTTGCCTCGTTAATGGCCGAAAAGAATTCTGGGAGATTCCACCACAACTCGAGAAGGCAACACCTCACATTTCCATTTTAACAACTTATTAGAATCGTGCCGGGTCACCCAGTCCTACCAGCAAAATATCACATCGATCGAGACTTTTGCCACTCAAAACTGGCCCAAAAAGCCTTGGTAGGTCCTGGTAGCTATCCACAGATGGGCCAGAGACACGACCTCACTTGTGAACTCGCCAAGCTTGCATAAAAGCATTTTGGCGGTCCAGTCTACATGAAGCCACCTCTCACCTTTGTTTCCTTTCAGAGGCTTGCCTCTACGCACATTCCAGCTTAATGAGGCTGTCCTGAGGGCTTCTGTAGAGGGAAAATGGCTCGAAAAACAATTATAAACGCGAGAAAAGGAATCGATTTAAACGCATCCAAACACGAGCGAGTGATCTAGGTCACGTGACCCCAAAGTCTGAACCCACGATGTCTCAAAACCACAAATATTGTAAGGGATACTTCATATACCGACAAACAAAGTAAACTTAAGTTTTGTATGGCCAAATTATAAGGTTTTTTTCCGGATGGTAAAGAGTTAAGACCTCGGTGTTTTCCTACAAAACGTTCACTTAATTCTGGGTCACTGATACAACTCAGTAAAGCAACAGTTTCAGTCATGTGTAAGGCCCAGTTCATCCTTCAATTTTTTCTAACCGCTTTTGTTATTATTCCTTTAGCAGGTAAGACTCGTTTACATGAGTTTGTGCGAAGTTTGCATTCAGGATGGGATCCATTATGACCATAAGAACGGAGAAATAGCAGAAACTGACGCTGGGAATAAGCTTTATACCTGAATAACGCTGAAGGGTTGCAATCAATCGCTTGAAAATGCGTTTTTTTCATCATTAAAATGCTCTTCGAGTCGAGAAAAGTCCATATTGTGTGAAAAATGATAGGGAGCACTGTGCGGAATTGGAGTAACATACTTTGGCGTTCGACTCCATTATTTAAAGAAAACCAGGTTGCTATTTCACGCTGTCTCAAACAAAGCTTTAAGAAATCAGGATGTACTCTGAGTCATAGATGAACAACTTTGAAATCAGCTGATCCTAATGCTTCCAAGGCAGTGTACAAGAAAAAATGGCATGATACAAGTGTGCGCATTAGAAGAAGTCGCGTATCAAAAGCTAAGGAATCAATAGTAGAAGCTCTGAATATGATTGCACCTGGAATTGGTGGTCCCCTATGGGAGGCGCTAAAGGAGTCTAAGTCTGTGGAGAAAGCCTTGTGTATAGCATGCGCAGATGAGTCTCGGTCAGATCGGAAATACTTGGACCCCTTGCATTGGCTGAAACGTACAAAAACGCATCAAGCTGGGAGACACGCTTGACACACCATAGCGAAATTACAAGCCTACATACCCAGCGTCACTGAATTCAGATTTGCCATAGCCAGGAGGCACAAACTAGAGTACAGCCGAGGTGTTCCACTACCCATGCGAAAAACCCAAAGAGTGTGTGTGGACTCCGACCAATTGAAACATTTAATATCATTCATTACAAGCCCCCACATCATTCAAGACCTTTCTTTTGGACAGCAATACTTACATCTTTTGTCTGGTAAAGTTTTGGAGACATCCAATGTGATACGTAATATGATACCACAGCGTATTTTTAAGGAATACATGCCGTACTGCTACGAAACAGATTTCAAACCATTTGGTCCATCGACCATGCTTCGCATTTTGTCTTGCTGTAGCGCAAAGGTAAGGAAATCCTCACAAGGACTCGATTATATTGCGGTAGAGGAAGAGAAAGGATTTGATGATTTGCACCGTATTTTGGACCGCTTAGGAGAGTTCGTTCCTAGAAGATACCTTGTGAGCCATTATCGAAAATATCTTAAGGAAGCTAAGCATTACTTGAAGGCTGAATATAAGGTACATCAGCTGTAATCAAAGTATGCAATTTCAGGAAAAGGTTTGCCATGTGAAAGCGCGCGAGCACTGGCGACAGTCAGCATTTCTTTGAAGTGGCTTATAACAAGATCAAACAAGGAAGTTATATTAATGTACTCGCTTCTGCTTTTACACTTTCTTATGACAATCTTTTTTTAATCAATTACTTATGAAGTTATAGTGCATTGTCTCAAAACATTTTTGCCATGATTGCAGGCTCATGTTGCTGAATCTACAGCTATTGCAGATCACTGCAGTTCGTATGCTTTGCGTGACAGTAAGGAGGATCAATTCAAAAGCACGTGCCATCATTGACTTGACAAACAATGCATGCGCTGTGAGATCCTGAAGGACGTTCTTAAAAAATTTGAAAATTTTTTTGTGGACTGCGAAGTGAGTACAGAGGACTTAGACGAGTTGACGTATTCTTGCCGACAAGCTGTAGTCAGCATCAAAAGGTGCAAAGCACATCAGGTACGAAGTTGAAAACAGGACGAGGCAAGAACATCCATACTGAATACCCTCGATGAAAAGTCTGTTCACATAACTCAGGATTGAGCCATGAAATTCCTCCCACAAAAATACCGAGAGTCGCAATGTGATTGGTTTGCTGAGCGGGAAATTTCGTTGCACATACGTGTGGTAATGCGCAAGATCAAGCAACATTTCCAACACCAGGCATTTGTGTATGTCTTGGAGAACTGCAAGCAGGACAGCTACTCCGTTGTGCGAATAATTGAACACTCCTTACGCATCCTGAAACTAGAGCATCCCGAAATGACAACTGCTTTTCTCCGGCAAGACAACGCCGGTTGCTACCATTCAGTCGAAAGCTGTGCTCAAATGGAGTCTAAAACTGGTATCGTAATACGAAGGGTTGACTTAAGTGATCCACAAGGAGGGAAGGGTCTTTGCGACAGAAAGGCGGCTACTATCAAAGCCAACGTAAGGTGATACATCAAGGAAGGTCATGATATGTTGAACGCTAATGACTTCATGAATGCCATGCTTTTAAATGGTGGAATACAGGTTAGAGTGGTTACTGTTGATGCCTATAGTGCCCAAAGGGATGCTCAACTTTCACAAAAGTGACGATTGATAGTTTCTAAAGAAACTGTTTGGGACTGCGTCGGTGGGAATAACGCTCGGACGAAGGGCTAACGCTCGAAACGTCAGCTTTTGTAATGGTTACGGTGGCCAATTTACCATTTCAACTTTGTCGATATGTCCAAATTATTTCACTCAAGAGGTCTGGCATGAACTCTTTGAACAACGTTCTGTATTCTGAGAAAACCATCTGTTTGGAAAGCGTACAATGTTGGCGAGGGAAAGAAGGTACCAGGTATCTGAAGTATATGATGAAAGTTTTACTATTATTGAACATATCTAACCTTAAATGTTAAGTACAAGGTCCTACACTGCCGTCATGCAGTGCTGACGGCATGAAACCTTTTTCAAAGGAAAAGAAAAACAGTGGACAATAAAAACACACTGGGGTAAGAAGCTCTTCTTCTCTTATTGAAGTTGTACTCATGCTTTACAGTCTAGATTACCAACTATTACTCATCCTTCGCGCGAAATAACCCTAAACAACAAAACAAAACCAAAAAAAGAAAAAAAAAATAACTATCCATTTACGGAGCCGAAACTTTTGTCACTTTATTATATTTTCATTTGGTTTTTCAGTTCCAGATTATTCACAGCCGCCCAGCTTTCAGTGCCAGTTTTCCTCAGTGTACTTCTCAGAAGTATCTCAGGCATTAGATAAGCCAAAACCCACTTTACAAGAGACCGGTGAACAACATCCAGATAAGGAGGAAGAGGACCGAGACCTTAGCGCTCTGTTTTCTTGTCCGCACGAGGTTTGTGTTAAGATGTATCAGCGTCACTATGCTTTGGTAAATAACTTATTGTATGGGCAATGTGAGTTTCAGAGAAAGTCTTATGAACAAGGCCAAAATATTATACCATGACAAACTACTCTGTGAGGTGAACAACCTGCCATCCGTGAAGGCTGAGTCAAGTCAATGTCCGGTAACAACTGAGGTTCTTCCACAAGGGTGGGCTTTAAGATCCACTAGAAAGGCAACGAGGTTTAGCGACTCCCAGGGACAGTACTTACACGCAAAATTTAAAGTCGGGAAAGCAACATGCAGGAATGAAACTTGATCCAGTGGATGTTGCACGTGACATGCGTTACGCGCGAAAGCAGGAAGGGCAAAAACTGCTCACGGTAAGACGAGCTTCTAAATTCCGACATATTCATTCGGACGATCCAGAGTCTGATCAAGACCAAGATATTATGGCCGCTGAAAAGGAAATCGCGCACAGAAATGTTCGCGCAGTTGTGTTAAAAGTACCCAATTGTTTTCGACATTTTCAACTTATGTGACATACACAAGGCAGGTAAACTGCGACAGCTAAGTGTTTCCATGTTGCGTTCCATTTGCGAACATTTCGACATTGAGGTGATGAACATCAAAGGACGACGCAAAGCTCCTTACTTGTCCTTACTTAGAGAACGTCTGGTAGCACGCAGTCGTAGTAATAGTTAGGATCTATACCGATTAATTAAATGAACATTCCATCATTAACATTCTTTGATTTTACGTTTGAAAGCAAAAAACTTCTATTTGGCTTGGAAATACGGCCTCATGAGGGAAATCAGGCCTTCGACTTTAATCAACTTTGTATATTCTTACTTAAGTATAGAACATTATGCCTGATGCCAAAATTGTACCTGTCAGGATCCCATGCGGGCAAAATCCTTCAGATCCTAATCTGTCTGGTTTTTAACTGTGAAAATTGTTTTTCATTACATCACGGAGGCATAAGGCTTTTTTCCCGGGTAATAAGCACCTAATGGGAGGGGGGGCTTGAGATTTGGTGTGTTGGAAGGATTCTCATTATTTTGTTTTTTTTGTTTTGTTTTTTTTTTGTTTTAATTCCGAACAGGAGATCGGCTGTCCCAGGATTGATATTTTGTTTTGTTTATTTTAACGCCTACACAGCCCTTTCTTTTTGGTGAGTATTGGATTTATGAGGGAGTGTCCTTGTCTGCTTCGGACCCAGGCCCAAGCCCAACCCACCCCACCACCTTACCTGGGTCTAGTAAAAGAAGATGTCACGCAATCTACTTTAGCTGAGGGATTTTGTATTCTTTTTCAACAGTATATGTATATGAGGTGGGTAAATGTTTCCTCTATTCTTCTATCATTGCTTTTAGGATTTCTTTCATGCGAAATGCGAACATTTTGATGAATACCTTTCATATTTAGATAACTGATACAAGCCATGCTTCAAAGTAAACAAATGCGCAGGTACGGGAAATGTTATCAAGAGGTTTACAGCTCAATTCCGCACAATAAAAATGCTTTTCCTCTCAGATAATTGCCACTGTGAAGAAACAATCGTTTGTTTAGATTTTGAACTGATGGAAAAGGATGGAATTCACTTAGTATTTAAACTGCTGTCCAAGGTCGCTCTTGTGCTGCTTGTATTCGTTATTGCAACCGCAAGTTCAAAAGTTGTAAACTTCACGCAAGTACCATTGATGATTTCAGTTCTCAAGACTTGCGGTTTAAATTGCCCCAAAATTTTATCTTATAAATTGAAAGAAGAAGGATTGCTCTTTCGCTGGAATAGCAATTGCAAAACGAAAACCATGTACCAAGAGGGGTTACCTGCCGTTGAAAAATGGCAAAATTGATAGTCGCAATGAAATTGTTTTAGAGGTTGATTTTGAAAAAAGAAATTATATTACAATCTTTTAAAATTACAACAACGTTCTCATACAAAGGAAGGGTCATAAAATAATCTTATATTTCAATAGTCATGGTGTTTGATGCCGCTTTTATTCACCACTCGAGGATGCGAGGAACATTTCTCGGTGGTTTAAGGGCCTCCAGGAGGTGAAAATTAAAAAATTTCATATTATTTTGGAAAATATCAATCACAAGAAACTAAATCTTGTATTTTCTAAAATAGTTTCATGAGGGCTTTAATGTGACAAAGTTTGGGAAATTTCGATTTTTCCGTGGTATACAGAAATTCGCTCTTAAGTTCTCCGTGTTTTCCTACAAATTGAAGTGTTGACTGAATGCTGGGTCATCGACACAAACCAGTCACATGTCAAGAAAATTAAGGCATGGCGCACAACCCTGAATCTGCCTTTTTTTCATAATTCGACCATAAATATTCCAAAGTTTAACGAATTTCAATGAAATTTCAGCAGCTGAATCCTTCAACGAATAGGAACAAAATGATGTTATTTTCACGTGATCATGTCACGCGAGCAAGCGATAAGAATGTCTGAAATAAGTTACAATGCCTCACATTTACGTGGTGAAATGGCGCCACTTTTTCGTGTGCCTACCCCTAACACTAACGCAGAAATTAAATATCAAAGGTTTGAACTCAAATGTTGTGTTTGGACAGAATAAAACGTTTGAAAGAAATTTTTTAGACTTGACTTTCGAGTACAGTTTATACGAGCATACACTAGATCTTTTTGTATATTAGACCAATAATTTCAACAAAGTCCGTGCATAGCTGTGTAGGGCAGGTTTGTCTTCACCCATCAAGAGTAAACAGTTTGTGTAGACCACGCAAAAAAGTGGTGCCAAAACGAAAATTTGTTGCTCATCCGCCATTTTTGGCTGCCAGTTTTGAACGCCATCTTGACCGAGAAAGTTCTGAATTTTCATCGCTGGGAACAACTTCTTCATTGCCACGGTAATGAAACGACCAATCCGAGACTACAAAGCAGTCGTAGCTGGCTTGATTGCTCATGACTAAAATGGCGGACGAGGAGAGCTTCTTTGAGGTTTCTTCACTGAAAGCGAACTGTTCCAGACTGTTTAACGGATTTTACTACTCTGAAAGCCGAAATAAGGTGCAGCGGATCTTAAACAATCCTAAAGGCTGATCAAAATATAATCATTTTGGTACTTAAAGTGATTATCCATGATACAAGTAAGAATGTACACATGTCCAGAGAAAAAAACAAAATAAATTGTTGTTCTTTACCCAAACTAAAACCGATTTTTCCAAGGCTTTCAAGCTCATATTAACACAAATCCAGCCATGCGCAGTAATTTTGCGGTACTTTCGGGTAAGCGCGTTGCATACATAATTTTTTGACGCGATCTACAAATATTTATGGATGCAGCTTCTGTGTTTGATGTAGTTTCCACTCTGTTTTCTCGGAAAATTTGTATATTTCGAAGATCTCTACGTTTCACTCTCGAGGAAATCGGCGTTTTACTTCTCTGAATTACTCATTTGGAGTCTACAACCCATAAATGGCGGAATATTTTGGATGTGGATTTGCGCGCATTGCTGTGAGGCAGAGCTTTTTCAAACCGAATGGCAAGATCGAATATGATCAAGAACTACGTTGGAAAAGGTATTTAAGTAAGTTCCAAGGTCCTCACAGTCATCGATTTGCTGTAGCAGAAAATAAATACTATCACAAGCGCTCAAAGGTCCTTTCCCTCCACTTTAACAGGTGGAAAACAAAGGATAAAAGCCAGCAGATTGAGCACTTTGGCCAACGAAACTGGGAAAATCTTCCTGAGCTCGAGAAAGAACAGCATGAACGAATTAACTGCCAAGGTTGTGCTTTACACCACTATTCTTTTCAGTCTTTATTTCCATCATGGGGAAAAAATAATTCTCTTGAATTACAGCAAGCCATAAATAAAAGGCAGAATCGTGTTTTGAGGCCCTCAAATGCTGCAAATGTGAAGCCCACATTAACGGCTATTAAACAAGCAGCAACCAAAATCTATGAAGACATCAATGGTCCATTTCAAGAGCTTTACGGCATGTCCTTTGCAAAAGCACAGGCAAAGACTCCTGAGTTTTGTTTACATGAACAAAAAAATCTCAAGCTGAACTACGGAAACAACGAAGGGGAAAATTGAGGAATGAGAAGAAGTAAATAGAGGACACTGGTCAAACCGGGACTGTGACACCATGCTGGCCACACAGCAGACGTACATGCAGCGAAAGGAACAGCGTCTTGCTCTATTCTTTGGAACACCAGAGGACGCAGAGAGTAACTATGCCAAACGGAAAGGCTTAGAAGACCGAGGCCTTCTTAAAAGATAGCGTCACTCGCCAAAGCCAGAAGATCTGCAGTTTGACAAGGATGGGCCTCTGCAAGAAGTTAAAAAAAATGAAGGATGGAGGCAGGCTAGCATTATATTTTAACTGGTATTTAGTATAAGTTTAATTTGCTAGTATGGATTCAAGTTATGTATTCGCAGAGATCAACCAGACAAGCAATAGTAAATTAACTAATTTAATTATTGATCTAGTAAGTAATAACATAAAGTTCAGGGCTCTTAAGAGCCTCAACATTCTATATGACTATATCAGTTATATAGATATAATAAAAAAAAAAACTGACTAAGCATTCAAATCAGTGTACCAATTTAATGCAGTATATGTTGCTACAAGAAGTTTATTTTTCTCCATAAATTGTCCTAATCCCTAGATTTGTTTTTTCCTGTAAAGATAAATTACTCTAAACTTGCCCGCCAATATGGAGTGATGCAGCAAACAAAGTTAATGAACATGGTTGTGAAAGAGTTCTTAGAAACTAACAACTGTCCAGATTAAAAAAGGTTCGGGAGAAAACTCCTGCTGCCAGACGGAGGTTAGGCCGAATGCAGGGTGGAGAGATATCAGTTCCTCTACCACGCACAAATGATCAAATAAGGGAAAGATTAATTACTCTGAACTTGCCCGCCAATATGGAGTGATGCAGCAAACAAAGTTGGGGAACATGGTTGTGAAAGAGTTCTTAGAAACTAACAACTGTCCAGATTAAAAAAGTTTCGGGAAAAAACTCCTGCTGCCAGACGGAGGCTAAGCCGAATGCAGGGTGGAGAGATATCAGTTCCACTACCACGCACAAATGATCAAATAAGGGAAAGATAAATTAATGTAGAGAGAGGTACGTTTTCAAAAACATTAAGTAAAAAAAAACACTACAATGCTGACTAGTTTGGCGGAACTTTGTGTCACTGTCCCTACAAATCCACCAGTCTCCCATCTCCTCATTAAAATCAATAAATAAATTAAGAAAAGAAGTGAGGTTCAATGTAAAAATAGGCCATACAACAGTCTGTTCGGTATTCTTTACTTAACTATTTTTTTTTCCATTCAGCAGATATTCCGAAAGCTTCTAGTGCCGATCTTCATGGCAAACGATCATAAATAAATAAGGAATCGTTTATGTCCACAGATCGTAACTTTTGAAATTCGGAAAAAAAATCTTTCTTTGGAGTTAGTGTTGTGGAACAAACGAGATAAGACTCAGCCTGTAAATTTCTCTTGATAAATAAAATATAATCTTTTGTTTTAAAGGAAGTTTCTAGGCTGATTTTGTATTGGATTGGGTTTTCATCCTTCTGATAGACTGAAAGATCTCGGTATTTTCCTACAAAGCGTTAACTGAATCCTAGGTCATTGACACGATCCGATAACTGGAAAAGAACAATCAATTCAAACTAACTCCACTTGATCAGGGAAATAGGTTCTAAATATAAAGCTCATTCATCCTTTGTTTATGTTTGTCGTTGGTTTTTTTCCCCTTTTTTGTCAGAGAATGTAGTTGTAGTGTAAACAATATAATTTGGATATATGAACAAACAATGTCTTAGCCCGACGAAGGGCTAATGCTGGAGACGTCAGCTTTTGTAATCGTTATTATATTATTAATCCTCTTCGTGTCACTAAGAGACACATAAGGCCTCGACCAGAGTTCGCCATTGATGTCTGGCGGGTGCTTGCCGCTTCAGGTGACCCCAAGTCCAGTTGTTGTCCTTCATTTCCCTTTCCACCGTCCTCCTCCAGGTTTCTTTTGGTCTTCCTCTCTTCCTACGTCCATCAGGGGTCCATCTGAGAGCAACTCGTGGTAGTGCTGCTGGTGGAATGCGCACCACATGCCCAATCCATTTCCATCTCCTCTTCTGGACTTGCTTTGTGATTGGTACTGTTCGTGTTCTCCCACGCAACTCGTAGTTTGAGATTGTCTGGGGCCAGTATATACAAAGAATCCTTCGCAAGCACCTGTTCTGGAAGACTATTAGCTTGTGACTGATGGTTTTGGTCATCTTCTAGGATTCTGCGCCGTACAGTAGAGTGCTTAAGACATTGCTCTTAAAGAGTCGGATCTTATTATTCTGGCTGATGTTCTTGGATCTCCAAGTGCCCCGAAGCGCAGCAAAAGCCTGACTTGCCTTCGAAATCCGGACTTGGATCTCTTCTTCACCATCTCCCCTGATAGATACCTTGGACCCTAGGTAAGTAAAGTGATCAACCTGGTCTACTACATCCCCATTCACCATGATGGATTCATTGGTTCTACTATTCATCCTAATGTTCCTTGTTTTCTTGATATTGATTTCAAGGCCCAAGCTCCCTACTGTAGTTTCCAAGGCGTTGGTCTTTGCCTGCATGTCCTGGTGTCGGTGGGCAAGAAGCACAATATCATCAGCATAGTCTAGATCTTCCAAGAAACTTATCAAAGTCCATCTGATTCCTCTTCTTCCATCACTAGTGACTTGGTTTTTTTCCCCCTTTTTTGTCAGAGAATGTAGTTGTAGCGTAAATAATATCATTTGGATATATCAACAAACAATTTATTAGCCCGACGAAGGGCTAATGATCGAAACATCAGCTTTTGTAATTGTTACGGTGGCCAATTTACCATTTAAACTTTGTTGATATATCCAAATTATTTCGTTACTCCCACCGACGCAGCCCGAAACAGTTTCTTTCGAAACTATCAGCCTTTATTCATTTGTAAACAATATAGTTTGGTCCAATTTATCAACGGCCTCACTAAAATCTGATAAAGTCAATTAGTTGTTGACATCCACTCCACTTTATGTTCAGATCTTTTTGCAACAAATCCCTGCGTTTGTTTTTGTTGTTTTTATTCCTGTTTATATTCAACTTTCATTATCTATCCATCCGTTATTATATTTGGTCATATTAGTCTTTCCTCTTGATGACTTTTAATGAGATAAGATCAGTTTCTCTTTCAGTCAGGAAGAAAGTGGTTATGTTGGTATGTATCATAGCTTTCTATTTTTTATTTTTTATTTTTGCAAGGTACAGTCTCAAAATGCAAAACAATTCATCAGTCTACTCATAAAACGAGATTAAAAGTTGTATATCATAGAAAGTGAAACACCACTTTTGATAGATATCCGTTCCTATTTGGACGAGAGAATTCAATAGCCGAGCCGATGAGGACTCCCCTTTTTCATACCGAAGCATTCCTCTTGTGTTCAAGAAAACGCGTCGAATGACGAGACCAAACAACGGCTGCGAAGGAGACTAAAAATAGATGTGCTTCGTACAAAGTGACTTGTAACTCTTGCTTAACTCTTGCAAATCCTCGTTACCAGCGATCAAGTCAGCAGTGGGTGGCAGAGGAGTTGGTGGTACGCGATTACATCATGCATGCCGTTCTTGATAATCTCGATATGAATCAGCATGCCGCGGTACAAAGGTCTTCCACCACCTTCGCTTTACTGGACATGCTTCATGTTTGGTCTGAGCGCACCGACGGGAATGGTGCTGCTATAAGAACTACTTTGTTCGATTACCGTAAGGCCTTTGATTTAATTGACCATAGCATCCTTATAAAAACTTATGTAAGTTAAACGTGCCAAATAGCGTAATTAATTGGGTTACCAACTTCTTGTCAGATAGATCTCAAAGAATCAAACTTAGTGAGGGATGTTTATCTGAGTGGGGATCAGTACCATCGGGCGTCCCTCAGGGAACCAAACTAGGGCCTTGGCTTTTCTTAATTATGATCAACGATCTAGTAGTCGAAAATGCTCGCTTATGGAAAAACGTAGATGACATCACCATCTCCGAGACGGTTGCAAAAAGGGAGCTTAGTAACGCACAGCGTCATACAGATAGAGTAATACAGTGGTCCCTGGAAAATAGAGTCCAATTAAACAATGAAAAGTGTAAAGAGATGCGAATATCATTTTCAAAGTTCCAGCAAGAATTTGAGCCCATTCACATCAATGGCGATGCTTTAGAAGTGGTAGAAAATGTAAAGCTTTTGGGTCTTAATATCTCCAGTATTTTGACCTGGAATACCCATATTAATAAAATTGTTAAAAAATCCTCTAAGAGATTATATTTCTTGATTCAACTTAAGAGAGCCAAGGTTGCTCGTACTGATATAGGGCTCTTTTATTCTAGTTGTATTAGATCAATCATGGACTATGAAGTACCGGTTTTTCACTATAGTTTGCCTAAATATTTAATGCGAGAATTAGAACACGTACAGAAGAGAGCAATGTCCATCATCTGTCCTGGTCATAGCTATCATGAAGCCCTGGATATTATGAAATTTAAATAATTAGCCATCCATCACGACGAAATATGTGAGTCACTTTTCGAAAAAATTGTAAATGACAACAATCACCGTCTTCAAAAGTTAATACCAGCAGCACATGAAACTACCTACTTGTTAAGACGCGCGCGACCTTTTAATGTACAACGCTTCAAAACCAGTCGTTTTAAGAATAGTTTTATTATTTCCACGTGTCCGAGTAAAGCGAACTCATCTTAGCTTTCCCTTTTTTTTAGTCGATTGAACGCTTTTTAATAACTAAGTAGTTAATATTTAAATTAGTTTAATTTCACTATCTGTATTATGCGAGTAAATACACAATTCAGTTTTTTAACTGCTATGTATTTATGAATAAATAAACTTCAACTTCAACTTTAGCAGTAACACTATCATTATATAAAAAGTTAATCATATTTTTATCATGTAGGTGTACGTGGGTGTGAAATAATCTTTAATTTACGGGATACGTTTTAACTCAGCGGTTGGTCACAATGTGTGACTGCGTTATACTATTGTCACCTTTTAAACGAGGGTCACATTGCCAGCCCATAAGCGGTTATCAACAAAACGTTCCCTTTTTTTCAAGATTAAGAGTCCTCGCATACCAAACTCTCCGTCATGTGCGCCCTTCTATTTGGATTAAAATATGTAGTGATTGCTGCTGCGATAACTCATCTAGCAGGTAAGTAAGTGTTCGTTTTAGCTTGTTGAAGAATGTCTCAAGATCGATCGTGTTTAAGTCGCCAAGCTTACAAGCTGCCAATGACGGAAAATAAAGAGATTATAATTTATGTGATAAAGCAAACGAGAAGTTGTTATCTATACGCCAGAAGGCGTTGTTTGACCATCTCATCTCACCGTAGTCATATCCCGATTTATCTATGGATCGACGTCTATGTATTGTTTGGGAGCTGCTGAAGATCACGAATTTAATGACAAACGTCTGTACGCCTACTTACGGTTAAGAAAACAGAGGTAATGAATTTGTCTCGGTTGCGCCTGTTTAGCGTTAAGTATAAAATTCAATTTGCCTTTTAAAGCTGGTGTACTTCTGTCTTAGGAAGGTACAACAAAGCGCGAATGCTAAATGCAATTCCTCTGTCGCTTCGGGTACATCAGTTCATTTACTCTCTACTGATATATATTGTATGTGTTAATGTTTCATGAAATGCTCCTATTTTTTTCGTATTAATTTCACCTTCTTATCGGACCTTATCTAAATATCGCCCGTCGTTATGTATTAAGTGTAGCAACATTGACTTTTGTTCTTCTTTTCTGAGCGTTACTTCGTAAACAAGCGTGACTGCTGAAGTAAAGCTGGTGACCTTCCAACAGAGGGTCACATCGTCGTTTAGCTAATCTTTTATCACGCCTCTAGCAAACTGTCTTTTTGAGCAAAACCATACATCCTGTCATGACTGAAAAATCACAGTAATGCGTGGAGTGCAAGTAATTCATAATTACTTTGTGTTTGCTGTCGCAATTACTCCTATGGCAGGTAAGTAAGGTTTGTTCTATACGTAAAAAGATCGGCTCCTTTGGAGGACACAGGAAACTGCTACCCAAAATATGTAGTTTGAGTTCTAGCACATACCACACATCACAGTGTAGGAACGCCTTCCTTTCTCGTCATACCGTTAAATTCGGTGATTATATTACCAGTTTCAATTTAACAGACGCTAGTGTGACCTGGATCGCTTAAAATTCAGACAAAGCCATTACTAATGAATGGCTTCCAGGTTTTCTTGCATTTCTGTTTCTCAGTGTTTCAACTTGACGCAATGCAGATTTACACAAAACTGTTTCCTTCGCTCTTTTGTTTCCTCTCAAGTCTGTGGGATTATAAAGGAAACAACTCATTGCTGATACGATTCAACTTGATTGACATAGTGAAGTCCCTGTGTTGAAATTTCGCCAAGTGACAATTACCTTAGCACTTTGGGACTTTCTACCGGAAAATAATGTCTGATCAGAACTTAAAGTGAACAATGCGGTTTTTCATACGATATCAATGCACTTGTTCGTGACCATAGCTAAACCATCTCTACTCTCTGAACTTATCCACCATTTGCATGTAACATAAGTTACTCGTGTAATAGTTATCAAATCTCTTTAAATAGACTTTTCAAATAATATTTTGAGTCTGTTAATTCAACTTTCAATAAATATTTATACGCGATCAAAAGACCAAATACCGGTGTTGATTTAAAGGCTTGATTGACGGTTAAACGGTGATCAGTTGGTGCTGGCTGGGTTTTATAAGTGTGTCTCTGTAAGTGCGTTTCACGTTAATTTCGACGATTAAAACCGATTAAATCGAAAGAATGAGCCTCGTATACGATATCACAGACCCGGGTTATTATAAAATCATAATCGAGTTTCCACTTGCAGATTTAGCAAGGCATAAAAATATGATAGAATGATGAAAATTTCATCCGAAGTGTACAGCATGTGGTTGTATGGCAAAGAATAATTCCAAATGGGTAAGGCTAAACGCAGAATATGATTTGTATCAAGTGATAACAATGTCATCCGACACGATGCTAAAGCGCATTGGTAATATATGGTTAGGAGTAATGAAGTCAGCTTCACCGAAGTAACTCTGGGTACCATTAACTTTGATTTTAAGTCTGAAAAGTTCATTTATTGTTACAGTAACTATAATTCTGTTACTGAATTGGTAATAAAAAATCTCGAATCTATTCACCCTGAATTTTAGGCATTTAGAGATTTGACTTCTACAAGTTTCCAGATCATGACTTTTTCACTTGTGACCATGCGTAATATTAAGCCGTTCGAATTCACATTTCTGGTTATGTTTTCACTCAGGTGGCCTTTCGTTCACTTCCCCTTATGGAGGACGTACTGTGACAGCATCTCGTGGTTCTTCATTTAACTTCACATGGACCTTCTTCGCAAATGACGGCTTTTATAACATTGTTTTTGGTTTAATGAATTCCCTTATCCAAAACAGGATTGACGGCAATGATCAACTCATACGGATAACAAGTGGTGGTGTCATGTCAATAAAGCAAGCATATGTAGGTCGCCTCAAAGGCAGTTGGAACAACGAGACAAACCCAGGTCAAGTGACGCTTACTCTAAGCTCAATCAAAGCACAAGATAGCAGACTGTTTGGTTGTCTGATTCAACCGTGGTTCTTCCATTTGAGTCCCATTGTAGACCCTGTAAAATTATTTGTTGTTGGTAAGTACCGCTGTTGCCTTCTTTTGTCTTTAATATAAGATCACGATATAAATGGACGAGATAACATCACTGATTCCGATGGAAAGTGACAGTGGAGATAACAATAAAAAAACTATGATGAGTGGTATATTAGCGCAACATAAAATAGTGATAATCCGAGTGATTGTTCGTCTGCACTACCTAAAGGGCCAAACGGTAGCAGCCATATACAGCTGTTTTCGCCCTTGGCAGGTGTGTCATGATTCTTTAACCAATATGATGGCTTGGGGTTCCAAATTGATCCAACATGGTACATTTCTTAGTTAGTAACATATGAGTACATTCCAAACAACCCGACATGAAGCTCAAACATCGATCATGATCATGTCCACCAATCTCTAACTCTGCTAATTAAGCATTTTTTAAGTCCCAGACAACTTGCTTGGTCAATTTTTCTGTGTATACTATATTTCTAAAAATCGAAAGGGTACCAACGCATTATCAGTGCTGAGGAGACTAACCGGTTTGGTTAGTTAATAGTGTTATATATCACATAGTTCACCCCCCCCCCCCCCCTCCCTCTCATTACCGGCCATGGTCATTTGGTGTATTGAACTTATGCTATTTGTTTTAAAGAGTTCAGTCTTTGGCCAAAATATCCTAATTAACAAATGGTAAACACCACAGCGTACACTATTGAGTTATGGATGCACGCGGGAGGTTGCTAAGCACGAAAGAAGCGTAAGCCGGAGTCGCTCGAGGCGATAGCCGAAAGCGACACTAGCTTCTTGAGTGCTTAGCAAACCTCCCAAGTGCATCCATAACTTAATAGTGTACGCAGTGGTGTTTACCATTTGTTTTATAACATAACATTGATACATTGTATCTAAAGAGTTCCCTTTTATTTCACAAATCTTACGTGACCAGAAAAAACAAGCGCGCGCGGAAAAATAGTCTTTGCATTTGCTCACGTCAGCAGCGTACACCCATGGGCAAATGGGGGACGCTGAATTGACCAATCAGAGCGCGCGCTTTACTGTGGTTATGTTATAATTTTTAATGTCTTATTCCAAATGCCAATTTTTACAAATATCGCACTATAATCTGAAATTGTTGCTAAGTTAAATATGCACTATATAAAAACAATGATTACAGCCATGTTGTGCCATTCTTTAACAAGGACTTGTCAATTTGCTATGACTTAGACCCTTATTTAGTTTCGTGATTGGAACATTAGTTCGTCTGGGTTTGGAAGGACCGTGAGAGGAACTCCGTTTCAAACTTTTATCTGACGCCACATCACATTCTGATCGATAAGACGACAATCAGACAGTCGCACAACAGAGGAAGTCTAAAAATTAGCTGCAATTTAGCACTTTAATCAAGGAGTGTTTAACTAAAATAAACCTTGATTAATTCAAGCATTGAATATTTTTAAAGCTCGATAAACTTCATCTATTATTTGAAGAAACCGTATCCACCAAAGAATATTATTCGACGTGTAAACGTTGTGTCCTTATTACATACTGTTTTTTTTACTAAGTTTAGCGAGACTTCAAAATTGATTGTTTTGCTTCTTAAGCTCTTCTTCGTGAACAAGCGTGACCGATGAAATTTCAGCACTTGCCCCCCTCGGCAGATAGCCAAATCATGATAATTATCTAGAGAATCTTACAGCTCACCTTTAAACGTGCCTCTCTTAAGCTAAACCTTACATTTGGTACTGTGTTCGTACCAGAACACTACAATCAAGTCATGCCTAAGGTATACTTACGAAGTGCACTTATCTATTCTGTGACCGCAGTTATGATCACTCATCTAGCAGGTAAGTGAGCTTTTTTATGCGTAAAATGATTCTCTTAAACCTGAAATAATAGACAAAGGCGGAAATGACTTCTCAGAGTGCACATTTTTTGCCCTAAACAAGATTTAACCACTCTGAGAGTATAACTACGAATGACTCACGACAGTGTAAAAGGTCTCCTAATCTTGCCACAGTTTCTCATACGGTAAATCAAATTAGATATAGCAATGCTAGGGGCAGCAGTGTGACAAGATAACGGCACGCAATCGATGGATCATTTGCAATTCAAATATCATAAGTGCGAATTAATTCTTAAAGGATGTTCATGTATTTCTCTTCCTCTCCGGTTCTCCCATCGTTGTCTTTACTTATCTTTAAATGTGTTTGTAAACCCCTCGCCACTGGCTCATGATCTAGAAACTTTTCTCGTGGTTTACTAGCCCGGTTAATCAATATTAAGTATGGTGTATTGTTTAAATATGATATACAACTCTCATGTTCTTTAATTCTCTCGATCGTCGCTTTAGCTGTAACTCAGATGCTTACTTTGTCAAATTCGAACGGAATCTTTTACACGTCTGCATCCTGTTTTGCAATTAAACTCAAAGAGATCTTTAGGTCGCATCAAATGTGACCTGAAAGTTGTATATGATTTAAAGACAGAGAACAATCTTTGTTGTCGTACGCAGCGGCAAAGAACCTTTGATACACATTTCACGTATGATAGGACCGCATTAGATTTAAAATCTTGCGTGGGATCCTTCTTCCATGAGTGTTGTTCTTTTCGTCCTTGTGATCTTTCCTATAAACGAGTAACCGGTATGATGATGGGGGGGGGGGGGGGGGGGGATGAAAGGCAACTATGACAGAGCGCCAAAACATACCTATAACAACAAATAAAGGTGCTAAAAATAGTTACAGTGTCCCCAATTAGCTGCTCTAGCTAAATACCTTGACACTTTAATAAAATGTATGTATGTAGGTATGTAGTTACACGTAAACCGGCTCTCGCCCTTGCTCGCCGTAAAGTCCCACGCCTCATCGTGCGATAAATTACTAAAATGTAATTTTACTATGTAGCCACGATGTGCAACAACATTTTGAGTTGATCATTTTTCGCCGCTGGGATTCCGAGGAAGACTTACATAATTACGTCGTACGACTACTCTGAAATAGGTGTTACAAATGTAATTTCATAGTAGGCATTGTTGGTAATAATTTTAGGGGTAAAATAGAAAAAAAAAAACATTTCTATTTTCTTTTTTTGGCATGTAAACAGTAAGTCAGGTGCAATTCACATCAAACTATAGAAGTAAACATGTGACTGGAGTTGCTGGTTTGTCAGTTAACTTCACTTGGACCTTCAGGGGCAATCTTAGTGAAGCACAACTATGGAAGGTTAAGAGTGATGGCTCAAGCGAAATAATGATTTCTGTATTCAATACCATGAAAGTCAAGATATCGCGACCATACGTTGGACGAATCAGTGCAGTATGGAATGGATCAAGTCCTGGCCAGATCACTTTCATGCTAAATTTAACTCGTGTAAGAGATAAAGGGTATTACTCATGCAAGCTTCTACCCGAGGATATTTTGGATCCCACTTCCTATGAAAATGTGCTACTGGTCGTTCTCGGTAAGTGGGTTTACTGTAGTATGAGAGATATTTTTTATTGGGCCGTTCCTCTATTTATGAAAACTAAAGTAAGCACAAAAGCTCAACAAAGTGGAGGAAAATGACCAAGAAGTCAATGAAAAGTTAAACTGAAAACGGGCAAACTACAAAAAGCGCACGAAAGGCAAGTGATCAATCGGTGATTGGGTTTAGATTCGTTTTCATTTGCGTTTGCTCATCAGTGCAGGGTCCTTTATCAATTTGAATTTGGTAGAGAAGTTCGAGAATTAGAAATAAGTTTATTTCGCCCACACATTATTGACAGGCGACCACGTTTCACTTAAAGGTAGGTGCACTTACTTTTAGCCGCAACTTTAGTGAAGTGTTGGAGAATAGCGATTGGTCTCCTGTGTCTACTCGTGACTGACGAAACAAAGCATATGTTTATTGTCCTCTCTACGAAGGCTGCTAAGCAGACAACTTCGCCTCGGTTCTCTGGCCACATAAAGTAAAAGCACTTTCCAAGGAGCTGGGTATTATATGGACTTAGGGTGACTTCCATGGATATCCCTATCATTGGTGTCATCTCTGAACTCACCAGTCCAACATCAGTAGATCCAGCTTTTCCCTAGTCCGGCAAACTGAACGGTGAGGTAACTGAGACTTAAGCATCGTGGAAATTGTAATCCTTCTCTAGAGAACACGGATATTGTCTTAATAGACACTTGGTACTTCATCCAAAAGCTGCCACTGTTTATTTTTATGTCTATTAATTCGCTTATTTATTTAAGCTATATCATACAGTTTCTGGTCCTCTGCTATATTCGAATGTATCCGAAACGTCTTTTGTTGTCATTAGCCTTAACATCTTTTTCTGAAAGCTTTTGGTTCTAACATCGCACTCTACTTTTAAAAATAGCTCTATATCTAAGCTTATTTCAAAACTCATCAAAATGGTGCACGTCATACAGCTACTGTCTAGAGCACATGTAAAACTGGCTACAAATTTTCTAATTTTATCAAAGCTTGGTTATCCCGCTCAATCATTATTCAATTTGGGTTAAAAAAATTTTCACGTTTTAGTTGAAGAAACTCCTCATCAGAAGATGAAGAAGAAATTTAGTAATCGTATACTTACAGTATGTTATAAAATTGATTGAAGCACCTCGTAAACGAGCGTGACTACTGAAATTGAGCTTGCGACCCGTTGATAGGGGGTCACATCGCATGTTTCAGAACAGCTTAAAAGATCCACGTTTTAATCAAGCAGCAAGCTAGACATCGAGGTCGTAGAAAAAACTATCCGAAGTTATAGTGATGCATAAGGTCCACGTAATCCTCAATTACTTTGTGACTGCTATCGTAATCGCTCCTCCAGCAGGTAAGTGAGGTTTGTAATTTTGCGATATTAGATGCGACACAGGACGGGATCCTTTGAACCAGACGAGATAGCGAAAGACGGAAATTATTGCTCGGAATGTGCACTCTAGGTTTTGAACCAAAACCATATTCAGTCAGACAGTATAACATAAAAATGAGACTTGCGGTGTAATAAAATATCTGTATCATACCATACGTTCATATTCAGTATATTTCCATGGCAGCTTTGAAAGTGGAAGTGTGACAAGATAGCTACAGTGGATCGTTTCACTTGCCATTCAGACAAAGTCAATGCGGAAGAATTTCTTGTCAGCTTTTCTTCTGGTCATGATTTGTAATTTTTCACTTTTACCCAATTTGGTTTAAAACAAAAATTTTTTTTGAAGAATGCATGGCAGAATCAATCCGTCGATTCTCTGGGATCAGAACGGCAGTAAATTAGGTCAGAATAGACTTCACTTCAATAATTAACATAGCTATGTAGCCAGCTAACCTCGGAAAATATTTATGGGACTCCATCAGCATTTTAATTGGCAGAAAAATTGAACTGCAGTGGATAGTGTTTGTTAATTGCTATTTTTAATTAGCATTCAGTTCCGTTGAGTAATTTTTTTTAAATTTCACTTTGGCGATTCAATGTCAGTTTTCAGATATGCTTGTTTTTGAACGTATATTTCAGAAATTTAATAAATTTCTGCGAAGGAAGAGAAGGCGTTACCATTAAGTCTGAAAGCCACCCAGCTTAAGCTCATATTGCAGATCTATGATTAATACTCTCTGATCAGAAGCATGTCAACTTAGATCGACACCTCACTATTTGTATTATCTATTAATCACTTCAAGGTTAATCTCAAATTGAGACAGACGATTTGAATTTCGTCTTCATAAACATACCCTTTGCTATAAATTTTCGATAGACACATTCCTTTGACTCGGTGGGGCTGATTATTTGGAGTAGGCAGGGTTGTAGTCGCTGAGCCGTTTACAGTGATAACAGAGTAACAAGCAACAGGATAAATACGTCTGAGTGACTTAAGTTTATTATCGGCTTTGATAAGTGCCGCCTTCGTCGCCGGCGTAATTAGGAAATAGTTTCAGACTACGATAATTGCAGTAGTTTTACTTTTATCCTCTTCAAAACTACGATTTATTAGAAAAACGAAGGAAAATTTCGAAAAGACCTGACAAAATTTATATACATATGCACGTATTAACTTCTATCCGTTGCAAGCGCGCTTCGACTAAAGCAAAGAGTTTCAGATTGCTATTGTACAATGCTGTTTCCCCTAAAGTAAATCGACTTCCAATTTTTTTTTAATGTCATTCAAATTTCATTTCCCATTATTACATAGTTTCCATTCTGAAGATCAGAGTGAAATTTAAGATTTCGATCCATGCTCTATTCAATCCCCATTTTAACAGCCTGTGTGAAAAACGACCTTCGTGTCTTTCATTTCTTGATATAGACGCCTATGTTCGCTTTACTGTGAAACCTGATGACCCAAGCTATGTTAGTAAAGGTCACAATGTTAAACTGATGTGGGACTACAATCCCAACGATCAACCGACAGCGATTATCTTCGGCGTGGCTGTTCAGCGGAGTACGCTTGTACCCTTGCTCGTAAAACAGAATGGCAGTGTAAGATTTTCCCGATACATACCATCTGCCTACAAGGGAAGAGTAAAGTTGGAAGGAAGAGCTACTTTGGTCATTAAGAACATAACTTCTCGAGACAATTTTGTCTTTTTTCAATGTGCGCTTGTACCAGGTGGTCCAAGTATTATTCAACTCGTTTTGATGGGTATGTATTCAAGCTTTAAGGTATTTAAAAACGATCTCAAAAATTGACGCTCATTTAAGAACGATAAAAGTCAGTTCAGCTAGACTGCTAACAATGAGAGCATTTTTGTCACTCCGCTTGTGGTCTATTCCTTATCGTCAACGAACGAAAACGTCTCTTTCTACGACAATCCAACAGGCATAACAACGTAGACATGGTAAGCATGCAAGAGTTACTTTTTTGCATAGGTGAGTTGCAAATGAACGCTTAGTAACTGATGTTTACAGTTTTGTTGAAAAAAAAAAAGCATCTACTTTCAAAAGATGTCATTGGAAAGAAAGTTCAGACACTTATTTTAGGGTCTATTGCCACTGGTGTCTGAATAATTGTTACAGAAATAAACTGCACTGGTGCCGCGCTTCCTGGAAACTCCTGCTTGCAGGCTGAGACTATGCTTGCTGCAGTTCAATCGTTGGAGACATAATCAAAACCATACTCTTTGAGCTACTTCTTCAAAAATATTCTCCCACATAATTTTGCGGTGAGAAGCAAATCGAAACTCTATTTTATCTCCAATAGTTTGTAACCAAATACATTTTTGGGTTTCCATTCTTTTACTAAGTGATAATGTGTTGACTGACCGTACCATCATGTTCCTTGTAAAAATTTTGTCAGCGAGGCAGAACATCAGAAAAATTTGTGTTGTTCACTGGAAAATGGCATTTCATCTGAGAACGTCTAGTCCATAGTGGCGATTAAAATGGAAACAAGTAATTGTGGGGGGAAAGTACCGTTTAAACACAGTATATTTTCCACGGGAAACTTCTAGAAGCAAAGAAACGGATATTTAACATGCCAGTCGACACAGACAGTAAATATATCTTGGCGGTCTTTTCAACCTTTGCAAAAATAGCTGTCACAAAGCAAAAGCAAGATTATTATAATCAATGAAATATGCTTTATTCAAATATTTTGCGCAAGTTTTACCCGAGTCTGCAAAACTAGCAATTCCAAAACAAAAACCTCTAATAACCTCTAGTACAATCCGATAGTTAAGACAAATCACATCGTTTGTTTTACATAGCTAGGACAAAACATTTTGTACATGTGCAGTTTTCTTTGCCTTAAAGTTTCGAATAAAATGCAGCTCTACTGACACTGTACTTGCCGACCCCAGGGGAGGACATGCAATAACTTTTTTTTAGAAGTATGAGAAAGCTGTATAGAAAATTTCGCAACTAGAAGCACATAGTTCGAAGAGTATCTATATATTTCGTTTTGTCGAAAACACCGTATAAAATCATACTAGTTGCTAATGTTAGTTGCTGTTTCGTTTTATTTGCCCACCACTTTTGAGAAGTCTTCCAAAAGGTTACAACAGAAGAGCAACCTATGAACATATGATCTAGGGAATGTGTATCAGCTTAGCATGAATACATACATCATTCTCAGAAATTTGGGCTCTAAAAGGAGACTTTTTAGTAGCGAGAGTGTTGTATAATCTTGTCTTGAAACATTGTTAATTTAATGCCATACTTGATATGAAAGGGTAATTCGTACAAGATTTTAGTTTCAGCAGTAGGTGATTCAAAGAATTTCCTCAAGAACAAGTTGTACACATATTTAGTGGAAATGGTTCCTTCTTTTTCCTCGCTTTTTGGGCGTAAATTACGATACTCTGGCGCTCCGATCGGTGCAAGCATACCCCAATGCTGTGATCTCATTTGTGCGAGATACACACCCTAATGCAGCAATTTGATTGATACGTGATACATATCCTAATGGAACAATCTGATGGGTGCGTGGTACATACCCAAATGCCACCATTTGATTGGTGCGAGCGACATACCACTCTTTACGCTAAAACAGAGGGTTTTTTTTTAATAACTCAATAAAAGTGCTTACAAAATAGAAGGGACACTGGAATACGCCTCTGTACAACTTCACAGCTTTTCACTGATGAACAATTTATTATGATAAAAGGGAAAAAAGGCACAACAAAAATCAGTTAATAACTAAGTTCACCAACACTCCAGAGAGCAAACTCATCAGGGCAGGATTCTCGTTACTGTGTAGCTTGTGCAAGATGACTTTACCATGGTAACGAAAATTTTGGAGTAGAAATGCTCATAAAATAAGCCTTATAATTCAGCTTTTCCTTTAAATACCGGTTATGAAACTAGTAGTAATTTGTAAACACTAAATACAGACGCACTCTGTCAGTCGCAGTACAATGGTGAGTAACCTCGCTTTCATTCAATTTCTTCTTGAATTGGAAGGATTTTCTGGCGTCTTTTGAAGAAATTCAAATGGGAAGTTATGCGCGATTCGAGAATACTGAAACGAAAATATATTGAGCACCAGATATCGAAACAAAAGTAATAACACTGGCTGTATCTGCAAGACGTAACAATTATGCACTCCCAAAAAATAGTTTACAAAAAGTCCTTTGGAAATAATGACGCCGAGGTTGCCAGGGATTTAAGCGAATTCTCGAGACGCCGGCAAATGAATGAAACTAAATCTCACATAACTATCTTTTGTTTCATGCCCTCCAAGACAGTTCTCATTAAGTCCCGCGAATCACATTGACATTTAAAGGGTATATAACTCAATGCCAAGTGATAATAGTTTGATGGTTTCCAATTCAATGAGTCTAAATGTAAAGAACTGAGAATATCATTCTCCAGATCAGGTAGTCTGTTTGATCATATTACTATCAATGACAAGCAAATCGAAGTTGTTTCATCTGCAAGGTTGTTAGGAGTGATAGTCTCGGACAACCTCAGGTGGAACGCACATGTAGAATCTATATGCAAAAAGACTGCGAAGCGTCTGTACTTCCCAAAACAGCTAAAGCGCGCTAAAGTTCCATCTGAGGATATGCTACTTTTCTATACGACATGTATACGCCCTGTATTAGAATATGCGTGCCCAGTTTTTCATCGTTCTTTGCCGCAATATCTGTCCAATGAAATGGAAAGGTTGCAAAAACGCGCGTTGCGGATGATTCAACCAGACTTATCCTACGCTGAGGCTCTAGTAGCTCTTGACGTTGCGTCACTGTACGAGAGGAGGGAGATCTTGTGTGATGCTCAATTTGATCAGATTGTAAGGGACGAAAACCACAAGCTCCATGATCTACTGCCTCCACGCAACGAGTCCACCTATCGCACCCGCAGCCAGAGATACTTCAAGCTACCGATTTGTAAGACAAATAGGTTCAAAAACACATTTATCATGGCGAACAGTTTTAATTATTAGTAGCTACCTTAATTATTTGTATTTTAGTTTTTAACACTTCTCTTATTGTATTTTATTGTAGATTACACTTTGTAGCTTTTATTGTAGTTATCTTAGAGTAAGTGATAATTTTTTATTCCATTGTAAAGTAAGTCGTATTTCAGCCGGCCCGGGGGCTGCAATGATTTTACTCCCTAATAAAGCTATCCATCTATCTAATACCCCTGGGATTAACTTAAAGGTGGTCATGGTCGTCCGGCTATATAGCCGTAAGTGACATCCATAATGAATGCATCTCTTGAGATAACACACGGTTAGTATGAAATTTCATTTCACATCTAAAAGCTAAAAAAGAAAACTCATTTCAATTGTTTTGTCTAAAATTTGATGTTCGGTTTCTCTAAAAAGAATAGAAAAATTATCCCCAAAAAAACTCTTGAAGTCAGTAGTTCACAAGCTACTTGTCTCAAAGATAACAGGCCATGTGCATACATTCTGCTTTGTCCGATCCATGGCTTTTGACTTGATAACATATTACCTATAAACCCGGATAAAACCAAGTTAATTATCAATAGAAGCCGACCTATGCTATCGAAACTTTACAACTTTCATCCTACCCTCCTGGATGAGGACTCTGTTAAAGACCATGGTGTGGTATTCCAGAGCAGACGGTCATTAAATGAACAGAGATTTAAAACTTTTTCTTACCAGAAGTTACCAGAAGGAAGCTGACTGACACTTGTGGTCAACCGCAGCAGCAGGCTCTTTTGAAAATTGACCTTGGAGCCACAGTAGATGCAATGGAACCTTTTGTCAAGGCAACATACGATCTGGAAGGAGATGAACCCCTGGCACTACGAGCATATCAACACCTAAGAACTATGGAGTCCAGTATAGTTAATGCCTATTACCCAAATGTCATTGCCGTGTCCCGCTTACTCTCACAAGGAAACGTTCCTTTGCAACAGCAGTGGATTAACTATGCTACACAGTGTATACGGCCAGCATATCAATATTATCAAGACAAATTTAATCATGGTCCTCTTCAGCCACTGGTAACGATTTTCAAATCATGTCGCCTCTTTGACCCAGTCAAAGTGAAAGAGATGCTGCTGATGCTGCTGCTGTCGACACACTACGCCGTGTTCCCTTTTTTCAGGAAGAGAATGTCATTCAACCTCTTCAGGGTGAGCTTGCAGCTTATCAAGCTCTGATAGAGATAAAGCAGCAGAGATAAATGTGCTGTAATGGTGGAGTCAGCATAGCAAAGAAATACCGAGTTGGGCAAGTGCATGTAAGCAGATCCTGTTATTGCAGCCATCGTCAGCTGCTTCTGAAAGGATTTTTCCACTTCTGCAGAATTCCTTCAACAATCGACAAGAACGAGCCTTAGAAGATTACATCGAAACGTTACTAATTTTGTAGTATAACAACAAATAACTTCATAGGGTCCCTAGAATGATTTCGAGGATCATGTACTCAGGTTTTTTTGGCGTTATTCATAAACCTGTATTGATTTTTTTTCAGGTCTGATTTTCGCTATTGCTTAAATAACGCTATCTACTGCGAGGATCGTGCATCATACGTAAAACTTGTCTGTTTAAAACAGAAGGCACTATCAAAAACTTTGTTTAACTTACACCTTGTACACCTTCTCAGCTTCGGTCAGTATAAAGTTTTTGCAAGTGAGCAGAATATTTTATCGCTGAATTTACCGCACGATGTCTTTTAATAATCTTGCCATATTTTAATATGTTTATGAAACAATAGATAAACCAGGCCCGCCAATCATGAGATCGTCAGATGAAGGTATTCATGGTAATTCACTAACAGTTAGGTGGACTGCACCAGCTGATGATGGAGGGAGTCCTATCACAGGATACCATGTAGTCATGCTAAAAGGTGACACTGAGATAAACAATATAAATATTACTGATCCTGGAACAACAAGATATACCTTTGGGGGTTTGGAAAGAGATACAAACTACGCGGTGAAAGTTTTTGCAAGGAATGCTGTGTTTGAAGGAGATCCTGTCGTAGCCAAGGTGAAGACAAAGTTTGAAGGTAAGTAATCACAATAACGATATGTGTCTATTTCCTTACGGTACTCATGAGGCTAGGAAACTCTAATTTCAGACATTATGTTCTGCTTTTTTTGATCGATCAAGGTCCCCCGGCAGAAGTGGAACTGTATGACCTCCCAAGTGAAACAACAGATCACACAATCACCTTGAAATGGAAGGAGCCAAAAGACTATGGAAAAGTAATTATACAGTATACTGTGTACCAAAGAATAGTGACTGATGAAAAGTTGGGAACGTGGACAGTCGTAGGGAAAATTACGGACGTCTCAATTAAAGAGATGATAGTAAAGTTAGAAAGGGGTAAGGTGTATGAATTTGTAATAACTGCCACAAATGAACTTGGTGAAAGTTTAAAAGAAGAAACGAAGATCAAAAGAGTAAAAGTGGTAGATCTACAAAACAACGACAAGAAAGGTAAGCACAAGTTTAGAAATTTTGATTGCAACCTCACGTTTTGAACTCGGAAATATGATTATGTAAATGTCACATCTGGCGCTGCCGTTACCTTGTCCAACGGAGAGGACCATGAAGCATTGGAGAAATACATCAATTTGACCCACAATTCTCTGGGTCTAATTGATGTATAATCGTGTGAGCATGAGGCGTTCATACCGTGAAGAATATCCTCTACGTATGCAGCGGGGACCTACAAGCTTTAGAAAGGCCGTGATCTAATCAGTGTTGAGCACCGGGACTTATGACTACCGTCCCCCCTACACTCCTTAAATTGTTCGCTTATACATCGCTGAATCCATTCCTCGAAATAGTCCACTTTCAATAGCCAATGAAAAACAATATATATTGTAAACAGACTTAAACAGTCTCTTTTTTCCGTCCACTGCTTCAGGGGAGTGACAACTCGGGAAACATTTAGTAATACAATCACCATTACGTGTTTGAGCCCGTTATGTCGCATTTCCTGCTTTCAATGAGTTGGGTAATGGGGCGTTCTTTTAAATGGTCTAACTTAAATTTCTATTTTTCTCTAGTTTTAGAAGAATGCAACTGCTCGTGCCATTACGTCATGCTTATAGCCATAATTGGAGTGCTGGTATTCATAATCCTTGTGTTATTCATTTACATTGTCTGGTTGCACAAAAAAGGTGAATATCGTTATTCTTCACTTTTGTTTTTACTGTTCGGTCTGCTATCAAAATACCTTCTGGTAACTAATCATTTATCTCTTAATGTTTTTTTTGTTTCTTAGGCGCTAGAAGAAAATTGAGGTAAAAACTCTTCTTTTTTTTCCATTTTTTTAAAACGGGCGTAGATTAAACTAAAAACAAAAGCAATAAGATCATTACTATTAGGCATAGCTGTCCATTAGACCCAGTAAAAATTTGTGGAAAAAAATTTGTCTGAGGTTTGAGTGACAGAGGTGACTTTTGGAAGAGCATTACTGAAGACAAAAAATGCAACTACACGTGTCACTGAACAATCTTCGGGTTGTATCACAAAGAAAATGTGTTAGAAAATAAATCAGAAATCAGCCGGGAAAGGACGGAGTTTGAAAAAAAAATTTCAAAAGAACTTTTGACTTGGCTATCAGTTGACTTGTAGATATGAGGGTTGAGAAACAACGTGATTCAAATTGAACCATCCTCTTAAATTTTCCCTTTATCTTATTTAAGGGAGTATAAAGATGAAAGTGCCTACGAGGTGAGAGTTCTGACGCTGAAAGCAATTGAATAATATAAGCAGTGATAGGAGGAAATCACCTTAACCAGGTTTTTTACATGGAGCCAAACTTATCGTTTTCAGTAATGTCCACGTGCATGTAAGGATGAAATGTTAAAATGATATATCCTACATTTTTCAGGGAGATGTGGAGTTAAAAGACCTGGAATTAGGCCATCCTGATTCAAGTGACTTTGCCCAGCCTTCTGCAGAGTACATGGATATAAAAGAAACAACCACAGATGAAAGTCAAACACAAACCGTTGGCCAAGCTGCAGACTACGCACCACTTCATCCATCGACACGCTCCTGGGAAGTATCAAGAGATCACGTGACAATAGAAAAAATCATTGGTAAAGGCGCTTTCGGTCAGGTTGCAAAAGGAACAGCTGTAGAACTTCGTGGAAAGCCTGGAATGACGACTATAGCCATTAAAATGCTCAAAGGTAAATATTTTCCGTTATGCGAGGAAGAGTTCTGAAAATTTGTAATCGTTGTTCAGTGTGATGAATGATAACCCGCTTACCGTCATTTGACGAAAAGTTAAAGACGCATTTTCCCTTACCTCCATGTCAAATTTGAAAATAAGGTTTAGAGGCCCCAATTTCCTTTTCCTCCTTTACTGGATTTTACTCAGCAATTCTACCTGGATAACCGAGAATGACTCGCGCATTTTTACAAGATTTTGACAAGCAAAGTGTCTTTAATTTCTGATACTTTCAATTTGTCGGTGACGATTGACATAGTTAATGATATACCTGATGACTTTTTATCTAAGATGACGCCTCAGACTCAGACAAGCGAGACTTGGTGAGAGAACTTGAAACAATGAAGCGACTAAAACCACATCCACACGTCATAAAACTTCTTGGATGTGTAACAGAAACTGGTGAGTTGTTCTCGTTAACTGTCCGTGACATTTATGGTTATTATAGAACACAAATTAGTGAAACTGAATGGCACTATGCATTGTTACCTCAAGTTTGGTAGATGGTAGATTTTCTCCTTTTTGAAAGAGAAAAACTTTTATTTCAAGTATTTTATGAAAATCCTTTCTCAGTAGAACCACTTGCTTCTTTTTTAGAGCCACTCCTGGTGTTGATCGAGTATATTTCATTTGGAGATCTGCTGGGTTACCTGAGGAAGAGCCGTGGATTGAATGACACTTACTTTAAAGACCCGGATATCAAACCACAAACAAACCTGACGTCACAGCAGCTGATAAAGTTTGCTTGGCAAATCGCCGATGGAATGAGTTACTTGTCCTCAAAATCTGTGAGTTTTAAAAACAGAAACATCAGAGTATTTGGTCCAGTATTAGTGTATGCAGTGGGAAATTTCCTAGTTTGTTATGCAATAGTTTAATTTTTGAAATAGAAGAAACTTTAATTAGTATTTGTACGACTGGTTTCACTTGTGTTCCTTATGTTGTAAGAATCTTTATTAATATTCCCTATGGCTAGATCATCCATCGAGACCTCGCAGCCCGTAATGTGTTGGTCGGGAAAAACGAAACATGTAAAGTAACGGACTTTGGAATGGCCAGAGATGTGCAACAAGAAAGTATCTATGAAAGAAAGACAAAGGTGATTTGAAACACTGCGGCTTGCCTTAAATATCTCAAAGCTACAATTTATAATGGTAGAGTTTCGCTACGACTCCAGTTGAGGTTGAAATTTTATTTTCATGGAATCTCTTTTTCCTTAAGGTATGTTGTTAGTATGTGAATGAAAATATTTCATGAGCTGATGGTATAATTTTTGCCATAACATCAGTTGAACTTCTTTTTCAAGGAATCTCTTCTCTTTTTTAAACTTGTTGTTGGTGTTTGAATGAAAATAAGTCATGTGGTAACTATGTAATTTTGCCATGACTAGTTAACCTTGAAATTTCTCGCATTGAATTTTTTTTTCGATAAGCTATGTTGTTGGTATGTTAATTAAAAATATTTTATGTGGTAAATTCTAAATCCTAAGGGTCGTCTTCCAGTAAAATGGACAGCCTATGAGGCGTTGATGTATGGCACATATACCACCAAAAGTGACGTGTAAGTACAGATATCGCTACGTATTCGACCTCAGGACCTTCAGAAAACAATGTGAACAGTAGCATCCTCACCTGTTTCCCAAAGTATCAGGCTTTTAAGAGTATTCCTACCATCACTGGATATTTGCAATTCTGCCGCTGATTGACCTTTCACCACTTTTCAGATTTCCCTAATGATTTGCTCGACTTGTTTCAACCTGTTTGCTATCATTCGCTCTGACGAAAGAGCTGACGCTCAAAACGTTAATATAAAATCCTTTGATAACACCAAAATTACCTTGTTACCCCCACGAACGCAGCACCACAGTTTCTTTAGAAACTAACCCCCCTAATTAATCTGTTTCTGAGACCACTGCTGATGTTGATATTCTAATTATTCCATTATCTTTTAGATGGAGCTATGGAGTTCTCCTTTATGAGATTTTCACAATAGGTAATCAGTCATTCACAATATATATTGACAAACAAAAAAACGTGTCAATGATAAATTATGATCATTTACTTTGAAGATCAATGTAAAAACAAATTATTCAAGCTAAAACAACATTTTTAAATTGCTGGCACTTGGAAGTTCCCTTTTTTCAAACCTCCTTGTTGTCATTCAACAATTTCACTGATTCAAACAGGACTCATGTGAAATCTACCTTACTTTCTGTTAATTACAAACGGTGGAATATTTGCATCATTTCTAGGGGGTTCACCATATCCACGGATGGATGGCAGGAAAATTGCGAAACTACTTCAGCAGGACTACAGAATGCCTAAGCCGCAGCATTTGGACGACATATTGTAAGCTTTCCATACTGTTTGTTACCTTCAAGTTTCTCTTGATGATATAATATAATATGCAAAGGCAAGTGTCAATTAACTTTGGTTTGTCGTTAGTCTCATTGAAAGAAATATTTCGCCCAGTGCTTGTTTAGTACATTCCCATTAAATTGATATCAAAATTAAAATTTTTTTCAGGGCAAAAAAGTTTATTTCTCTGTATGTTTGTCTGTTGAACGTCTTTCACCTCATATCTTTCAGGTACCAGATCATGATAAGATGCTGGCAAAATGATCCGGAAACTAGACCAACATTTACTGAATTGAGAAACCAGCTTAAGGAGATGGAAACCCAACACAAGGTAAGACTTTAGACCATCATAACCCAAATAGAGATTATTCCGAACAAAAGTGTGCGACATCGATTTCTGTTGACGAGTTGCAATGAATCAAAAAAAACCAACGAGAGAGTGCACGAAGCGATTGAGTTTTTTTGAACATTGCAACGAGTGAATAAAAATTGTCCAAGCACTTCCATGGTATGGTTTCATACACACTGAGCCGTGGAGCACGAAGCGAGTGACATCATTCGTCCAATTTGAGACACGAAAGAAAGTAATTCATAGCTGAAATCTCAGGTGAGATTCTCTCTCGATATTAAGGTGAAAGCTTAGGCAGTTATGTTTACATTCAGACCACTGTTTGAGGTGAGAACAACCGCCGGCTTCGATATCTCCCTTTAGTGAATAATTATATTGTTTCCTTTTCTCTCTGCAGAGGCTGATCAACATGAAAATGTACGACAAGCAGTTGTATGCAAACGTCGAGGACTTAAACGTGTAGACATGTACGAAGTCGTGAATTCCTCATATCTTGACTAACGCAGTTTTTATATCAATCATGAGTGGTATCATATTCGCAATTGGCTCGAAATATAAACTTGTTAGAATGAGCCTGAATTAATTAGAGTCACACCTATGGATCCATTAGATAATATTGCAAAGAATCCCATTTTGATCGAAATCTTTCCAACCCTTCTTAATGATAACGGAGCCCTTATTGAGCTAGTTTCCAATCTTTTTAATTATTTTTTTTTGGTTTGTTTATGTGAGAGTTCGTGTCAAAGGAGAGGACTTTAAAAGAAAAATAAAGAGAGCAAAGCATATTCTTTAATGCTGACTATTGTTTATGACTTGCAGCCACCGTCGTCCAAAAGTCACCAATCCTCTCCCCCGTAAGGTTCTTGTAGGGAATCATGATAATTGTATATACTGCTGCCTTATAACTTGCGCTGCATCCCTTATCTAATTTGTTCAATTTATTTTAAAAAATATTCTGGTATCTGGCCCCAGATGTTCAAAGGATGGCTAAAATGGCTATCCACTGGATATCCAGCGGATAAGAAGTTGTTGCAGAAAGCACGGATAGCGAGACGTATAACTATCCCATGGATAACTTGCTATCCAGGCAGTTGCCATGTTTGCAGCCCAGGCGTTGCGTGATCTGTTCGCTCGCGCCTGCTAGTGGCGAGACAACATGGCAGAAAATGTTGCTCCTTCCCCGGCAAAGCGCGCTAGAAAATCCAACTTTACACCCGCCAAATGCGCAGTTATTTTGGAAGAGGCTGAAGAAAATATAAACATTATCAAATGTAAATTTTCCTTTTTTTTTTTTTTTTTTTTTTGGAACGAAAAGTGTCGCCTAATGTGAATAAATCGTTTCGATAAGAACCAATCCGATTTCAAGGATCACCTGTGATTTCAAGGTGAAAGTTATTAATAAAAAATTTTAACATAAACCTGAAACTAGCTATTGGTGAATATTTAACAATTCACGTAATGCCTAAGTAAATATTTACTGCTCGTTACCGACACTAAGGTTAATATCATTTGCTAAGCAAAGCGCGCCCTTAACGCTACCCACGGTTTTACTATCTACTAAAACGCAGCATCCCCTCTCTTTTCCACTAAGTTTGGGTCTGTCCTGATTAGAGTCGTATTGTCTTCGATTCTGTTGGTATATTTGGGGAATGGGTAAAAGGTTGAAATATTCTCATGTCCCCCTCCCTTCATCGGTCGTTTATTGACGGTCACATTTCTTTAGTCCCCCTTCATACTCTGTTGGCGACAACTGTTTCCCCCCGTTCCCCTTGAAAACCAGTCCATCCCCCTTCAATCTTCCCCTCCCCCCCCCCCGAGAGAAAGATGGCTCCATAACTGGGGTAAGCAATACGTTGTGTTATTAGTACCATACCATATTGTGTCGAAGGAAAGTTTCTTTCTGAGAAAACTGCATAAAAATTGTGTAACAACTTTTTGTAGCCGTGATTTCAAATCAAAAGCGTGACGGGAACCGCAAATTAAAATATTTTTGGTACAAGCATATCTTATGTCTCTGAGGACCACATGCCATCTAATTTTTTAAATCCAAGTGTAAGCAATTTGTCATTTTTCTACTTGAGTGCCTCAGATTAGGAAGTTCATTGCGAATACGTTATATTATCGTAACTCGCAGGTCTACCGTTGATATTATTTCAAGAAACTTCCGTTTGTTCAAGGATCGTGTCTTATTTCTCATTATTGCAGTTTTAATCGGCTGTCAGCGGCGTAACAATATTTTAGTTTCTGTTCAATAATCGCATTATCATTATTTAAAAATCAATTAATTGTACATATTTAAGCTATAAGTTAATTGCTCCTTTAATCATTTCCACCTGGCATCCTTGAGATATATCTACATCAGCCGACGTCTCCGACGCCCAATGCAAGATTATGGGAACAATCACTCTAATTTTGACGTAAATATTGTCAACTGAAAGAGCTTTGTTCATTTTTATGATTTGATTTCTTTCCCCAACTCTGCAAGATAACAGCAGTAGCTTCTTGATTTTAAGTGGCTGCTTTCATAGTACGATCATTTTACCCTCACTTCTCAGTGGTTTATTTCAGCGAGCCAAAATATACCTCAGCCTACCAAATTTTCCATTTATGCGCCACAACTACCGACAAAAAGTGACTCTAACCCTTTACATCCTTACCCTACCCCGCTCGCAACTTACCACCCCATTTAGAAAAGGACCCTCTCGCAATAGACTTTCCAATCGTCACAAGTGAGTCATGGCAAATCTTTGCAACTAATATCTTCTATAGAGTTCAAGGGTTTTTATTATTATTATTATTATTATTATTATTATTATTTTCAATATCATTCTTAATGCATTGAAACTGCTGGGTCGACCTAAATCTTCCAGGTTTTATGGTTTTAAAACATTTGGAATTGTTGTAATATATGGAAAAAAATTAGTCAAATACGTACAATTATTTTTTACTCAGTTCGTGAGCGGGCGGTATCCTACAAATCCTGCAATCTTAGTGGTTCCGAAAGCGGGCAGTATTCTCCCCATCGAGCCCGCTTACAGCGGGCGGTGTCCGTTTCGCTTGAGTAATTTTGCAGAACATATCAAGCTTCGTTGCAATTTTTTGCAAAATTAATAGATCTCATTTTCCCGGCTGGGCAGAATTTTTCAGCAAAGACTTTGGTCTCGACCTTTTGGTCCCTTTGGTCTACTTCTGATTTCGTCGTTAATGTAATGCATTAAAGAAAGACAAGGGTGGAAGCGTTGTTTTGAAAAGGTTCAAGCGCCCAAGCGATTTTCCCCCCGAAAATCGCATCGCTTCGCTTTCAAACTTCGTAGCATTAAGGTCAAAAGATGCACAATTCTCGTCGTACCTTCCAATCGAAAATCCATCCAAACGGATCGGAACTAGCACTCGAAGAAAATCAAAATCCCACAGTATTTTAGCGTCTGGGATGCGTAGCAAGATTCTCATGTGCCAGCCAGAAACCGTCACGTTGATTGCCCTTTTCTGATTGGACGACGTTAAACGACGACCAATTTAAAATATCTAACGAGGGTGGGGAACCATTGGCGTTTAGTGACCCTTCAACTGTTTACCCACCAGACTCGGGTCGTGTGTCTTAACGCTCACCGGATGCAACTTACATTTTCGCCCATTGTTCGCATCTCCTTCATCAACTGCGTCAAAAGTAAACAGGTCACCCGGCAACATAAACAGCACCTGTGAATTAAAACATTGTACTGGTAAGCGCCGGAAAAAGATATGAGTCGCCGTTTCTTCCATTTAATCTGAAAGAGGCCAAGCCAAGGCTTTGATGAAAGCATAGGAAATATCGCTGCACTTTCCCATGCACACTTCTCGCAGACAGGCGACGAATAGCTAGGCCTTGTCACGGTTTTCGGTGCCATCTTTATGGGTCAAAGCGGTCTGAAATTACGGTGTTTGTATGGGAATCCCATGGCAAATAATAACTTTTCCCAAAATCGAATGTTATGCAATTTATGAATCGCAACGTTAAAACATTGAGCAGAAGATTGTATTCACCAAGTTTGAAGAACGTAGGTTGGATAGAAGACGCTCAATTAATTTTTCTAATTTTCCATACATTTGTCTGTAAATTTTTCTGCGCCGCCCCTTCAGTCGTCGCCTGTCTACGAGAAGTGCGCATGGGAAAGTGGATGTAAAATGCGAAACAATCGAGTTTGCATGTGAATTTGTACGTTTTCGAATAACTGACGGCATCGTCAAGTCAGCTCATTTCATCCAACGTTAAAATTTGATTAAATCGCACTGAATCATTTTCCCAAAAAATCCTTTGGACATCGAAAAGAAGCACACTTCGCCTTCCAAAAGCCAGATTATCAGTCGATTATTTTAATAGCACATAGTTAAATAACGGATTACTTTTGACCTATTTTCAATCTTGTTAAAAGAGGTTGGAATTAAATTAGATTGTGTAAATAAACGATCAAGAATTGCTCAAATTGCTGTCAACATATGTATTGATGTTGTTTTTCAAGATTTGGTAGTTTTTATTGGTTCAAGTGTTTTAAATGCGTGGCGTGACGCTCCGAGATTCGTCTGAAATTTTGAGCTTCAAAAGCGGCATTTGGTCGAACTTCAGTTATCATCGATTTTCTCGAAAATACATCAGTATTCAACCAAACGAATTATGCAGTGCTTTGTTTCACCATAAGGCCTACCTAACTTGAGAATATGAGCCGAATCGATTTTTTGGCTGTTGCCACCAAATGTTTGACCGTTGGTAACATTAACTCTTAAAAGCATTCATTGTTTCCTCAGAACTGTGCAGAAACTAACGAGTCACAACAAAATTCTCCAAGCTGAAAGCTGGCTCTAATAAAGTCTGCGCCATTTTAATTCTCCCAGCAACCTTTGCGCCGCAAACTAGTTTCCATGCTTCGAAGTTAGGAGCGGGACAACACTGTAGGATTTCTCTTGCCAAGTACGTCCATTTCATTGAAGCGGTCGCCCAGTTAAACTGTCAGAGTGAATCTTTTTAAAGCTTTGTGATATTTTTTTTTTTTTTACACAGCTAAATTAACTATTTCTCTGTACACTTTACAGCAAGCTCGCGTGCGTGTTGTTCTCACGTGCACTTTTGTCGCGCGACAACTTAAGTCACGTGATCAAATATTTCTGGCGCCCATGTTTGCCGTAAAAGGCTTTTCTTGGCTTAAAAGTGGTTAATGTATGTTTATCATCAAACTGACGAATATGTGAAATGGGACCTTGGTATAGAAATTCTGTGGTGTTTGATTCAAAATTAGAGGTAAGGTTATTTAGCACATGGTTTTGGCAGGCGACTACGTTTCCCGTAAGGGTAGCTGCACTTACTTTTAGCCGCAACTTTCGTGAAGTTCTAGCGGATAGGTACTGGTCTCATGTATAATAACTACTACGCCTGACTAATGAAACAAAGCATATGTTTATTGTCCTCTCTACGAAGGCTGCTAAGCAGACGACTTCGCCTCGGTTCTCTGGCCACCTAAAGTAAAAACACTTTCCAAGAAGCTCAGTATAATATGAACTTAAGATGAATTCCAGGGAGATCCTTATCATTGTTGTCATCTCTGAACTGATCAGTCTGACATCAGTGGATCCAGCTTTTCCTTAGAGTCCGACAAACTGAACGGCGAGGTAACTGAGACTATAATATCGAGGACTTGTAATCCTTCTCTCGAGTATTGCCTTAATAGATACTTAGTAATTCATCTAAAAAACTGCCACTGTTTATTTGTATTTAACAATTATTCGCCGAAGGCGAGGTGAATATCGCCGAATAATCCTCGAGACGAAGTCGAGGGGATTATTCGACAATATTCACCGAACATGAGGCGAATAATTGTTTTAGTATAATTTCAGAGCTGAACAACAGAGAAATTTCTAAAATCATAACATTTTAGTAACATTTATTAACATTTTAGTTTAACACTTTATATAAAGCGCGCGGAGCGGTTTATATAGCGTCATATAAGCGTCGACCAATCAGATTACTGGAAACTCTTTGTTCAGCTCTGAAATTATACTAAATCTATTTATTCAGTTATTTATTTAAGCTATATTATATAGTTTCTGGTCCTTTGCTATATTCGAATGTTTCCGAGACTTTTGTTGAAACTCATATAGAATGAGTCATTAGCCTTGACATTTTGATGTTTAAAAATGTCTTTTTCTTAAAGCTCTTGTTGCTACCATTGCACTTTACCTTTGAAACTAATTGTACATCTAGGCCTATTTCACAAGTCATCAAAATGGCTAACTTCATACAGCTGCTGTTCACAGCAGCACTAATACTGGCTACAAAATTCTTATTTTGTCAAAGCTTGGTTATCCTGCTCAATCATTATTCCATTTGGGTTAAAAAAAATTGATAGTATTAGTTGAAAACTCTCCTCATCAGAAGGTGAAGAAAAAAATGCAGTAATCGCACACTCACAGTATTTTTTCAAAATTGATTGAAGCACTTCGTAAACAAGCGTGACTACTGAAATTGAGCTTGCGACCCGTTGATAGGGGGTCACATCGCATATTTCGGAATAGCTTAAGAAATCCATGTTTTAATCAAGCTGCAAGCTAGATAGCGAGGTCGTATTAAAAAAACTATCCGATGCATTAGTGATGCATAAGGTCCAGGTAATCCTCAATTACTTTGTGACTGCTATCGTAATTGCTCCTCCAGCAGGTAAGTGAGGTTTGTAATTTTGCGATATCAAATGCGACACAGGACGGGATCCTTTGAATCAGACATGATAGCGAAAGGCGGAAATTATTGCTCGGAATGTGCATTTTGGGTTTTCAACCAAAACCATATTCATTCGGACAGTATAACGTAAGAATGAGACTTGCGGTGTAGCAAAACCTCCGTATCATACAATAAGTGCATATTCAACATATTTACATTGCAGCTTTGGAAGTAGCAGTGTGACAAGATATCTGCAGTCGATTGCTTCACTTTCAATTCAAACGAAGTCAATGCGGGAGAATTTCTTGTTGGCTTTTCTTAAGTTTATGATATCCCAGTTCTACCATGCTTATCTTTTCACTGAATAAAGGCTGATAGTTTCGAAAGAAACTGTTTGGGGCTGCGTCGGTGGGAGTACCGAAATAATTTGGATATATCAACAAAGTTGAAATGGTAAATTAGCCACCGTAATGATTACAAAAGCTGACGTTTCGAGCGTTAGCCCTTCGTCGGAGCGCCATTCGCTCCGACGAAGGGCTAACGCTCGAAACGTCAGCTTTTGTAATCATTACGGTGGCTAATTTACCATTTCAACTTTGTTGATATATCCAAATTATCTTTTCACTGTTACCCAATTTAGTTTCAAAAAAAAATGTTTTCCAAAGAATGCATGGAGTATTAATCCGTCGATTCCCTGTGATCAGAACAAAGTAAACCAGGTTAGAATAGACTCCACTTCAACAATTAACATAGCGATGTAGCCGGCTAACCTCGGAAAATAATTATGGGACTCTATCAGCATTTGAATCAGCAGAAAAATTTAACCGCAGTGGATAGTGTTTGTTCATTGTTGATTTTAATTGACATTCAGTTCCGTTGAGTCACTTTCGAGAATTCCATTTTGCGGAGTCAGTGTCACTTTTCAGAAATGCTTGTTTTTGAACGCATATTTCAGGCTCTCTACTGAATTTAGAATTACAACGTCAGGATATATTCGGCCTTGGTCGCTTTGCTCTACGCTTGCATGAATATAGGCTGAGGAGAAACTTCTACGGAGGAAGAGAATGCGTTATGTCTAAAACTGAAAGCCACGCAGTTTACGCTTTCTATAATTAACACTCTCCAGTCAGAAACATGTCAGTTTAGATCGACACCTCAATAGTTATCATATCTATTAATAACTTCTAGGGTCATCTGAAATTGTAACGGACGACTTGAGTTTTCTCTTCATGAATATACGTGTGGGACTGATTATTTGAAATAGGTAGAGTTGCAGTCGCTGAGGCATTTACAACGATCACCGAGTGACAGGCAATAGCACATATAAGTCTGAGTGACTGAAGTTTACCATCGGCTTTGATTAGCACCGCCTCCGTTGCCGGTGTAAAAATAGCTTCGGAATATGAATTCCACCATCTTCATATTTATCCTATTGAAAACTACGTTATTAGAAAAACGGAGGAAAAAACTGAAAAGACTTAGATGTTTATGCACAAAACAACTTCTATCCGTTGCAAGCGCACTTCGACAAAATGGTTTCAAAATGCTATTGTAAAACGCTTATTCCTCTTAAGTACATCGACTTCCAATTTTTTATAAGGTTATTCAATTTTCATTACCCATAATTACTCAGTTGTCATTCTGAAGATCAGAGTAAAATTCACGATTTTGATCCATGCTCCATTCAATCATGATGTTAACAGCCTGTGTGAAGAGCATCAGATCGATATAATCCAACTGCATCTCGGTCGACACGAACTTTAAATATGAACCCCAAGACACAATGTCGAATTCGCCGAGAGGTTTTCAACGTGATTGAAAAGAGTTGGGTGAAAAAAAAGGCCGCGTATCACCGCTTACTGATCGTTAGCCAATTATTTCATAGATTTTTGTGACACTCTTTTTATTATACTCTACGAGTATCATAAGCTTTTCTTTTCCTTTTTGCGACTTTCGTGTATTCCGTTTATTGATCTAGACGCCTCTTTTCGCTTTACTGTGAAACCTGCTGATCCAAGCTACGTTAGAAAAGGCCGCACTGCTAAATTAGTATGGGACTACAAACCTTACGATCAACAAACAACGATTGTCCTCAGTGTAGCTGTTCAGAGTACATTTGTACCATTGCTCGCCAAACAGAATGGCAGTGTGACCTATTCCTCAATTATACCATCTGCCTACAAGGGAAGAGTGAAGTTGGAAGGAAGAGCTACTATGGTCATTGAAAATGTAACTTCTCAAGAAAATCTTGCCTTTTTCCGATGTGAGCTTTTATCAAGTGATTCTAGTATAATTCAACTGATTTTGATGGGTACGTATTCAAGCTTTAAGGCATTTGACTTAACTGAAAAATTTACATTTAAGACTGATAAAGGTCAATTCAGCTATACTGCTATCGATGACAGCATTTTTGTCTCCCCACTTGTGCTCCAGTTCTTAACTTCTTCTTCTTATTTTATCTCATCTTCTCTTTTGGGAACATCAATCCTGTATTTTTTTTTTTTTTTTTTTTTTTATACTAGACAATTATTGTATTATTATTGGGGAACCCTAAACCTCTCTTCAAGATCATGGTGTGGTGTTCAAGGGCAGACTGTCATTAAATGAACACATATGTAACACTATGCCTTCTTGCCTGACAACCTTGGAGGGGAAAAGAAAAAACAAGTAAGGAATACAAAATTAGGACTGAAACCTTTCAATTAATATTTGAAAAACAAGAAGGCAGGTTGACAAGACACTAAAGATCCCCTTGCAAACGTACCAAAGCGGCTGTGTTTTGAAGAAGCTTGAAAAGGGGATGGGACATAATACTCTAAGATCACAAAGAACAGTGGCTGAACTCATAGGGAAGGCAAGGGACCTGAAACTTCATCGGACCTGAGTTGTACCTTTTAACACTGCCCTAAACAAATCAATTTGATCTTTAGTTTTTTTTTTTTTTTTTTTTTTTTTTGTCAGTGGTCTTAACGAACTGAGTGAACTACTACCCTCTCATTGCGTGCAATGTTTTTCTCGGCAACGAAGTAGAAAGTAATTGGAAAGGAAGTATTATCTTATGACACGACAATGATCACAGCGTTTCGACTACTTACTAAGACTCTTCTATAGGTGATGAACAGGAAGCGTTTTACTACTTTGAGAAATCAGTTCATCACTATTGTTAACTCTCTGTCAGGGACGAGAAATTTGTGTTTTTCTCGTTTGATTTTAGAATGATATTGACATTTTTTTCTTCATAAAATAATGATAAAAAGTTCCGAATCATGTGCGCGGTGCTGCGATCGGAAGAACTATAGGTTTGGTGATGTACCTTTCAAAAAGGTGAAAAGATTTGAATATTATTATACATCAGTACATAACAAAGGGAGGTAAATATAATTTATCTTTAAATAAAAGTCAAAATTTTGAACAACTTACCTTTAAGGTGGCTCTATACAGTTTTTCGGCGCGCGAAGCATGGGTACGAATGGCGCGAGCGCGCGAGTATTTAAAAGAAAAACAAAAATAAACATGGCGGCGAGACTTTTATCGCGAGTCGCGTTCCACTTACAAACTCCTAAAAAAGTGCTTGAAGATACACTTCTTTCGTCTTCTCTTGACGTGGTTAAACTGAAGAGTAAATTCGCGGCATTTATTGCGCCGATATCAGAGAGGGTAGACGGTCGTGATCGAACGCGAAGGAAGTCGCAGAGTGGTCAAGATGCACTTTTTATGGTTGGAGGCTTCGCTTTGAGCTCCATGGGTGATGATACACTGAAAACGGCTGGAGTGTCTGCAGAGGTGCAACTGACACAGGAAAAACAACCACCAATGCGTGACGAAAAGGGTCGGTTTTCACATAACAAACCCACTCGAAGTGGAAACGTGGATGACAGGACTCGTGGGATAAAGGAGTGGAGGGCAAAGAGGAAATTAGATTTTAATGGGATGGTAGAAGATTGGTCGCCACCGAAAAAAAGAGAAACCCGTTTAAGTCAGGTGTAGTTTAAATTTTGTTTTCACTATGTGTGGCACCTAGCAATTCACCTAAAAGTTTTAAGAAAAGTGCTTCCTTAAGTCTTTCTTTGCTCTAAAAATTGTTCTCAATTTGAATCGCATCATTGAATAAAATCTTGCATTCTGATTGGTTAACGAAGCGAGGTATTTAGCACAGAATTGCAAAAATCCATTACTTCACTCGTGAATTCCGCCTTAAATTGTACTTGATATCGGTTTTTGCATGCAATTCAATACGGAATTCCCTCATCAAGTAATGAATTTTCCAATAGAATTTTTGTATTATACCACAAATAGTTCATAGCAAGTTGTTTCGTCAATATGATTACACCTAAACATTTTGACATTTCATTTTAAAATTCCAACAAATGTTTGGTTACAGTTACAACCTAATAATACAATTACCGTTAACACGTACAAATATTGAATTTTAATCAGAAACAAACAAAGAAGGAAAATTGCATTCCACATGGAAGTAGAATTATGGACTTAGATGGTTTGAGAAGTTCATTGAAATGTTGTCAGCACTGTAAAGCAGGTAAGAAGAAACAATTTTTAT
>NC_142525.1:13757315-13879815 GCF_964205215.1 Stylophora pistillata
TGAACGTTTCAGAGGACATGTTGATAGAAAACATGTCATCAACACAGTACGCAGAAAACGACATGAAATACCTTGATCGTCGCTATAAACTCCTGCAGACGTTCCGAGGAACTCTTTATCATCCAACAAACGCAGAATTTCCCATCAAGCAACAAATTGCTGAAAAAATAGCCGGAAGTGGCATTTCATACCGAGATCTCAAAAATGTTTTCGAGAAGTTCGGAGCAAAAGGGCTTGTTGGCGTATTGTCTCTCCCTCCATCTTCATCAACTTGCAAAGCCCCGCGAGTAACAAAAGCAACCCGTATTTTAGCCAAGATCGTTGAACACTTCAAAGCAGCGGAGGAAACTACAAGTTAACACGCATTTCCATATGTTTTTCCACACGCAGGTATACTTTTCGCTGTGGTGGGGAAAAGTAAGCGTCTATTTCTCGGCTAATTTTCAGCTAGCACGTTCTGAAGAAAGAGCGACGAGAGCGTGTGCATTACCGTAACTTGAATAATTTCTGTTTTGATGACGTCACGAAAAACGAGGGTTTTAGAGTGATCTAAAGGCGCATATTGGGCGCGTTCCAGACGGTGAATTTTTTTGAAAATTGGCACATAGCTGGGATTTTTCTTTTTCTAGCTCTAACAAAAAAATCATCGAACTTTATACATACATAAATGTAATACGCGTCAAAAGTGAAAATTGCAAAGTACTCCGAAAATTATGTACAGATTTTCTTGTGGCTTTATCAGTTGAAACTCCTTGAATGTTAACTCTGTTTCCCCAAAAACAAAGGTCATACGCAACTCAGCTTTACCTTACTTGTTGGTTCTTGTTTGTTCTTGCAGAGCCACCAAAAATAAGTCTGTCATCATTACAAGGAAGTTACCGCCAGGGATCCTTTGTTAATATCAGCTGCACAGCATCAGGGATTCCAGAGCCAGATGTTACATGGATCAAAGACGGAACAGTGATAGGTTCGAGAAAAAGAGCAGCATTTCTTATCTTCAACAGCATAAGAAGAACAGATGATGGATGGTATTTATGTAGGGTAAACAACACAGTTGGCATTATAACCAATCATACAACACTCATTGTTTACCGTAAGTTATATCAATCATATTTTTATCATGTGTAACCGTTCATAATTATCATTACTGTTATTATTGTTACTACAATCTATGTAATAATATAATCAATAGTTACTTTGAGAAAAAGGCGTTTCAAAGCCTTCGATAGCAACTCCATAAGGAGTGCGAAGTTTGTTACTTGCTTTTTGGAATGATTAAAATGCAACCGAAGAAACTAGCCGAGTAGAATTTGCAATGTCTTCAACGCCCAGGGGAAGGCTTTGAGGGTCCTTTCTATGTTGAAATTTCCCAATAATGAACATCATTATAATTATCGTTATGATTATTATTGCAATTATTATAATTAACAGCAGTATGAGAATGATCGTAATTGTTTTTAACTTAACGCGTACCATTTGATGACAAATATCTAAAACCTTCATGGCATGTACATTCAATGTACATGTTTTAAGACTTTGTTATGAAATACTAGACCGTCACCAAAATTAAAAAAGTGTCATCCAACAAAAAGTCATTACTGAGGATGTAACTTTCTTTGATGCTGGGTAAATCTTTTGAGGGGCATGACATTTCCCCGATACAACACGGCAGCCGAGGAGGGGAACCAGTCAGGAATCCATTCAAAACACTGGGCCGAAATTGGGTAATTCTACACCATTTTCGTCCTGAGATGAAACCTCCTTAAACTGTACAGGTAAGTAATATTTCTACTGGGTGATGGTATAGCCCGATATAATACAGTCATTTCTTGTTGATTTTAAAGACCCGCCAACTATACAAAGTGTAACCACGTCATCCAGTAAGTCTGGTATTGGTCAGACAGTGACCATGAGGTGTTTTTCAAATGGTGTTCCAACACCAACACTCACCTGGTACAAACCTGATGGAAGTGAATTAAACAGAGTAAGAGCGAGAGAAAACAAAGTGCACTTGAAACTCACGGGTGTTCAAGATTTTGGAGATTACAAGTGCAATGCTGTCAATGGATTGAGTCCCTCTGATGACAGAATTATGAAGATAACACAAATAAGTAAGTTTATGTGAAAGATTCATCGTTAAGTGTCACCACGTGATCCCTAAAAGTTTTTTCCTCCGAAAAATAAACTCCAAATTAGGTCAAATGAAGGCAAGTGCAAGAGAACTGGTTTGTTTAAAACGAAAGGCATCGCCAAAAACTTCATGTCAGTTACACCGTGTACACTCTCTCAGCTTTGGTCGGTAAGTAGTTAAATATTAAGTGAGTAGAATATTTCATCATTTAATTTGCCGAACATCGTCTATTAATAATCTCGCAATATTTTAATATGATTATGAAAAAATAGATAAACCAGGCCCGCCATTGATGGGATCATCAGATGAAGGTATCCAAGCTAGTTCACTAACAGTACGGTGGACTGCACCAGCTGATGATGGAGGGAGTCCTATCACAGGATACCGAGTAGTCATGCTCAAAGGCGACGCTGAGATAAACAGTGTTAATATTACTGATCCTGGTACAACAAGATATACTTTTGAAGGTCTGGACAGAGATACAAACTACGCGTTGAAAGTGTTCGCAAAAAATGCTGTGTTTGAAGGAGACCCTGTAGAAACCACGGTGAAGACAAAGTTTGAAGGTAAGCAATCACAATAACAATGTGTCTATTTCCTAACGTTACTCATACGGAGATTCTAGTTTTAGACATTTAGTCAACGTTACTTTGTAGACATTACGTTCTGCATTTTTTAACAATCAAGGTCCCCCGGCAAAAGTGGAAATGTATGACCTACCCAGTGAAATAACAGAAGACGCAATCATCTTGAAGTGGAAGGAGCCAGAAAAATATGGAAAAGAAATTACACAATATACTGTGTACCAAAGAATAGCTACCGATCGGAAAGTAGGAGAGTGGACAGTCGTAAAAAAAATTATGGACGTCTCAATCAAACAGATGACAGTCAGGTTGGAAAAGGGCAAGATGTATGAATTTGTAGTAACTGCCACAAATGAGCACGGTGAAAGTTCTAGAGAAGAAACAAATATCAAAAGAGTAAAAGTGGTAGATCTACGAAACAAAAAAAGGAAAGGTAAGGACGACATAAATTTAAATATTGATTCAGACTTAATGTTTTGGACAGAATATAGTAATGTTCTAAATTTTGCTTCTAGGGCTGCCGTTACCTTGTCCAGGAGGGAGGAGCATGAGGTATCGGTAAAATACATCAATCTGACCAAGAGTTCGCTGGGTCAGATTGATGTAAATCGTGTGAACATGAGGCGTTTATACAATGAAGAATATCCTATAGGTATGCAGTGGGGACCAAAAAGCTTTAAAAAGGCCCTGATCCCTTTTGTTGAGCACCAGGACTTGTGATACTCTTCCTTCCAATGGTCCTTAAATTATTCGCTAAGACATTGCTGAGTCCATTCCTCGAAATAGTCCACTTTGAATAGCCAATGAGAAGCAGTATATAATATATTCTCTGTTTTCGTCTGCTTGTTCACGAGAAATATGATCGATACAATTGCCATCACGTGTTTGAGCCCTCCTCTATGACGCCATTCCTGTTTTTTATGACTTGGCTACTGTGGCGTTATTTTAAATGGTCTGGCTTTAATTCTTAATTTTCTTTAGCTTCAGAAGAATGCAAGTGCTCATGCCAAGACGTCATGTTTATAGCCATAATTGGAGTGCTTTCATTCGTAATCCTTGTGTTATTCATTTTCACTGTCTGGTTACATAAGAAAGGTAAATACATTATTCTTCAGTTTTGTCTTTACTGTTCGGTCTGATATTAAAATTCCTTCTGAAAACTAATCATAAATCACTCAAAATATTTTGTTTCTTAGGCGCTGGAGAAAAACAGAGGTAATAACTCTTCTTTTTCCACATTAAGACCAGGCGTAGCCTAGTTGGAAAAAAAAAAAAAAAAAAAGAAAACATCGTATAATTACAAGGAGGCATAGCTGTTCATTAGACCCAATGATCATTTGCGGGAGGTGACTCTTGGATGAGCATTACTGAAGACAAAAAAATACAACTAAACGTGTCACTAAACAAAATTCGTATTTCATCACAACGAAAATGTGTCAGAAGAACATCAAGAGTTAGCTGAAAAAGGAGGTAGTTTGAAAATAATTGAATATAGACTTGCTTCTTGGCTATCAGTTTACTTGTGGCGGGGAAGGTTGAGAAGCAAAATGATGCATATTAAACCATCTCCTTAAATTATCACTTTACTCTTATTTAAGGGCGCATAAAGACGAAAGTGCCTACGTGGTAAGTGTCCTAACATTAAATTAAATTGAACAATGTAAGCAGTGATAGAAAGAAATGACCTCAACCAGGTTCTCTGCATGGAACCAAAGTTATCCTTTATGATGACGTATCTTTACTTTCCATGAGCATCTAAGATGAAATATTACATTATCAGGGAGATGTGGAGTTAAAGGACCTGGAATTAAGCTGTCTTGACTCGGGCGACTTTCCCCAGCCTCCTGCAGAGTACATGGATATAAAAGAAACAACCACAAATGCTAGTCAAACACAAACCGCTGACCAAGCTTTTGCTTACGCGCCACTTCATCCTTCGACACGCGCCTGGGAAGTATCACGGGATCACGTGACAATAGAAAAAATCATTGGTAAGGGCGCTTTCGGTCAGGTTGCAAAAGGAAAAGCTGTAGACCTTCGTGGAAGGCCTGGAATGACGACTATAGCCATTAAAATGCTTAAAGGTAAATATTTACCCTTTCGCGAGGGACAGTTCTGAAAAGTTGTAGTCGTTGTTCAGCGTGGTGAATGATAAGCTGCTGACAATCGTTTGTCGAAAGTTAAAGACGCATTTCCCTTTACCTCCATGTCAAATTTGAAAATGACAAACTTGGACGGGAACAGTTGACAAGGTTAAGAGGCCCCGATTTACTTTTCCTTCTTTTCTGAGTTTTACTTAGCAAGGCTATCTAGATAACCAAGAATGACTCAGGCATTTTTACAAGATTTTTAATGAACAAAGTGTCTTTAATTTTTGATACTTTTAATTGTCAATGACGATTGATATAGTAAATGAGATACGTGACGACTTTTTATCTTAAGATGACGCCTCGGATTCAGACAAGGGAGACTTGGTGAGAGAACTTGAAACGATGAAGCAACTAAAACCGCATCCACACGTCATAAAACTTCTTGGATGTGTAACAGAAAATGGTGAGTTGTTCTCGTTAACTGTCCATGATATTTATGGTTATTACAGACCACAAATTGGTTAAAGTGAATGGCACTATGTATTGTTACCTCAAATTCGGTAGATGGTAGATTTTTTCTTTTTTTGAAAGAGAAAAACGTTATTCGAAGCAATAAAACTTCTGGGATGTGTTACGGAAACTGGTAAGTTGTTTTCGTTAACCGTTCATGATAAATTATTATTATGTAAATGATATGTGTATTTTTTAACACAAAGAATTTAAAATGCACCATGTCTTGTTATCTCTAGTTGGTAGATTTTCGGTTTGAAAGAAAAAAAAAAATTTTTATCCGGATTACTTTGTTAATCTCCTTTCTCAATAGAACCGCTTGCTTCTTTTTCAGAGCCCTTACTGGTGTTGATCGAGTATGTTTCTTTTGGAGATCTGTTGGGTTACCTGAGGAAGAGCCGTGGATTGAATGACACTTACTTTAAAGACCCAGATATCAAACCACAAACAAATCTGACGTCACAGCAGCTGATAAAGTTTGCTTCGCAAATCGCCGATGGAATGAGTTACTTGTCCTCAAAATCTGTGAGTTTTATTACAGAAACATCAGAGCATTTGGTCCAATATTGGTGTATGCAGTGGGAAATTTCCTAGTTTGTTATGGAATAGTTTGATTTTTTAAATAGACTACATCACGAATTTGTACGACTGGTTTCACTTGTGTTGATTATGATGTAGGAATCTTTATTAATATTCCCCTATGGCTAGATCATCCATCGAGACCTCGCAGCCCGAAATGTGTTGGTCGGGGAAAACGAAACATGTAAAGTAACGGATTTTGGAATGGCCAGAGATGTGCAACAAGAAAATATCTATGAAAGAAAGACAAAGGTAATTTCAAACACTGCGGCTTACCTTAAATAATTCAAAGCTACAATCTGTAATGGCAGAGTTTTGCTACGACTCCAGTTGAAGTTGCAATTTTATTTTCCTGGAATCTCTTTTTCTTTAAGGTATGTTGCTAGTATGCAAATGAAAATTTTTCATGAGGTGACAGTATGTTGCCATGACTTCAGTTGAACTTTTTCAAGGAATCTTTTATCTTTTTTAAACTTGTTGTTGGTGTTTGAATGAAAATAAGTCATTCGGTAACTATGTAATTTTACCATGACTTCAGTTAGCCTTGAAATTTTTCGCATTGAATTTTTTTTGATGAGCTATGTTGTTGGTATGTCAATTAAAAACATTTTATGTGGTAAATTTTAAATCCTAAGGGTCGTCTTCCAGTAAAGTGGACAGCTTATGAGGCGTTGATGTACGGCACATATACCACCAAAAGTGACGTGTAAGTACAGGCCTTACTTATTTCGTATGATATTGTCCGTCCCGCTCCAGAACTTTCATTTCTAGCTGCGTTGCCATGTTACGAATGACGGGCCAGTTCGTTGCTAGGAGCCACGCACGCGTGTGTGAGATAAGATAAGTTGAGTCTGTAAGAACGTGAGTGGTGAAAGCGGTGTTGTTAATAGTGTAAAACCCGCGAAAAAAGTTGTCTAAAACGAACTAGCCGATTTTAATTGTCGTCCGGCAACGAAAGATATCGCTACGTATTCGAACTCAGGACCTTCAGAAAACTAGTCTGACTAGTGCCCTGGACCAACTAATATGAAGAGTAGCATCCACACCTGTTTCCCAAAGTATCAGGCTTTTAAGAGTATTGCTACCGTCCCTGGATATTTGCAAGTCTGTCGCTGATTGACCTTTCATCATTTTTCAGATTTCCCTTTTGATTTGGTCGTGTTGTTTGAACCGGTTTGCCATCATTCCCTCTGACGAAAGGGCTGGCGCTCGAAACTTTACCTTTGAAATCCTTTGATAAAACCAAAATTACCTTGTTACTCCCACCGACGCAGCACCACAGTTTCTTTAGAAACTAACCCCCTAATTAATTTGTTTCTAAGGGCACTGCTGATGTTGATATTCTAATTATCCTATTATCTTTTAGATGGAGCTATGGGGTTCTCCTTTATGAGATTTTCACAATAGGTAACAAGTCATTCAAAATATATATTGAGAAACAAAGAAACGTATCAAGGATCGATTATGACATTTACTTTGAAGATCAAAGTAAATGGTCATAATCGTTTGGAATGTTTGGAACTCATTCTAAGCTGTCTAAACATAACGACTTTGGTATTACTTTTCACGGAAAAAGTCTAACACTGGTGAACAAGTTCACTTATCTTGGTATTATATTTGATGAGGCTATCTCTTGGGCTCCCCACATTCAGCACATTATATCTAAAGCTGGCAAAAGGCTAGGTATGCTATCTCGATTGCGAAGAGATTTAACTTGTCATACTGCCAACACTTTGTATCTATCATTTATTCGTCCAATATTTGATTATGGTGACACTGTATGGAATTGTTGTGGAGTGAGCAATGCCAGACTGCTGGATAATTTTCAAAGAAGGGCATCCAAAATTGTTTCAAAATCTAAGAGTAGTGGTCAAGCTTTAATGGATCATAAATGGCCTGTATTACAATCGAGAAGAGACGAACATACTTTTAAACTAGTTAACAAATGTATTTCTGGTGACTGTCCTCAATTTTTAAGCAATATTTTAATTTTAATAATACCAGAACAAGACAGGGAAATTTGCTTCATTTGCCTTGCGTTAGAACTGAAACAGCCAAGAAATATTTTTTTTATCATGGATGTGTTGTTTATAATAGTCACGTTAATTAGAATTTTCTGTAATATTATAATGTATAGATTTTTTATTATATTATATTTATTTTTGGATCCTATTCACCAGGGCTCCCATTGATAGCAGAGCTTTATGTTCTCATGGGACTACCCTGATGTTGGGATTTCTATTTATTTTAAATAAAGGTGTCATTCGTTCAATGTAAAAACAAATAATTTAAGCTAAAACAACATTCTTAAATTTCCGGCACTTCAAAGTTAATTTTTTTCAAACTTTGTTGTTGTTATTCAACAATTTCACTGGTCCAAACAAGACTCATTTGAGATCGACCTTACTTTCTGTTAATTACAAACAGTGGAATATTTGCATCATTTTCAGGTGGTTCACCATATCCACGGATGGATGGCAGGAAAATTGCGAAACTACTTCAGCAGGACTACAGAATGCCTAAGCCACAGCACTTGGACGACATATTGTAAGCGTTCCATACTGTTTGTTACCTTCAAGTTTCTCTTTATGATATAATATAATATGCAAAGGCAAGTGTCAGTTAACTTTGGTTTGTCGTTAGTCTCATTGAAAGAAATATTTCGCCCAGTGCTTGTTTAGTACATTCCCATTAAATTGATATCAAAATTAAATTTTTTTGAGGGCAAAAAAGTTTATTTCTCTGTATGTTTGTTTGTTGAACGTCTTCCACCTCCTATCTTTCAGGTACCAGATCATGATAAGATGCTGGCAAAATGATCCGGAAACTAGACCAACATTTACTCAATTGAGAAACCAGCTTAAGGAGATGGAAACCCAACACAAGGTAAGACTTTAGACCATAGTATACCAAATAGAGATCATTCCGAAGAAAAGTGTGCGACTTCGATTTTTGTTCACGAGTTGCAATGAATCAAAAAAAACCGACGAGAGTGCAGCAAATTATTGAGTTTTTTTCTACATTGCAACGAGTGAATAAAAATTGTCCAGGCACTTCCATGGTATGGTTTCATACACACTGAGCCGTGGAGCACGCAGCGAGCGACATCATTCGTCCAATTAGAGACACGAAAGATAGTACTTCATAGTTGAAATCTCAGGTGAGACTGTCTCCATGTTAGGATGAAAGCTTAGGCAGTTATGTTTACATTCAGACCACTGTTTGAGGTGAGAATAACTGCCGGCTTCGATATCTCCCTGTACTGAATAATTACATTGTTTACTTTTCTCTCTGCAGAGGCTGATCAACATGAAAATGTACGACAAGCAGTTGTATGCAAACGTCGAGGACTTAAACGTGTAGATATGTACGAAGTGGTGAATTCCTCATATCTCGACTAACGCAGTTTTTATAGCAATCATGAGTGGTATCATATTCGCAATTGGCTCGAAATATAAACTTGTTAGAATGAGGCTGAATTAATTAGAGTCACACCTATGGATCTATTAGATAATATTGCAAAGAATCCCATTCTGATCGAAATCTTTCTAAACCTTTTTAATGATAACGGAGCCCTTCTCGAGCCAGTTTCCAATCTTTTTATTTAGTTTTTTGGTTAGTTTGTTTTTGTGAAAGTTCGTGTCAAAGGAGAGGACTTAAAAGAAAAATGAAGATAGCAAAGCATATTCTTTAATGCTGACTATTGTTTATGACTTGCAGCCACCGTCTTCCAAAAGTAACCAATCCTCTCCCCAGTAAGGTTCTTGTACGGGACCATGATAATTGTATATACTGCAGCCTTATAACTTGCGCTGCATGCCTTATCTAATTTGTTCAATTTATTTGAAAAAATATGCTGGTAAGTATCTGATGTCCCTTCTCACTACACAGTACTCATAATGAAATGTTTATGACTTCAAATCTAACTGGAGAAAGTTAGTTAAAAAAGTCATTCACCCGAGTCAGTGTTAAATGGTGGAATGAGTTGCCATTAAGGGCCTCTTTACAAGGAGGTAGGGGACCCTAAGCTTGCCTGCCTGTGGTCGGAAAAAAAAAACCCGCGTTTACATACAATCTCATCATCCGAGGATCCTGAGGTAAAATTTCTACAGGTTGTTGTCGCGTGTGCAAATGAGGTATGGACCCGATGCCAGCCAGAAGGGTTACCCCACCTTGGGTCGTTTTACATGGCAAACTAAGACCCCGCGCCGGCTGAGAAGATTACCCAACACGGTAGTCCGGGCTACCCCACCTATCACATATTTAAACGTGTACAAGATACGAAGACATTATATAGACAGGCGGGTCCACAACTTCTATGTAAACAGACCCACAGTAGATGTCACCAGTCTTTTTCATTTTCTCTTCTAAAAAAATTCTAGGCTTTTGAATCTTGGGTCTTTCTTCAAATGGTCTTCAAAAGTTTGGGTCTTTCTTCAAATGATAGTCGTGTTAGTCTCCTACAAAGCGCTCACGGAGACCCGAGTCACCGACACAATCCAGTTACAGGAAATAAGCAGTCAATATAAACAAAATGCAATTGAACCACGAGACTAGTTTCCATTTATAGCGTTGATCCACGCCACGTTACCGTCTTTTTTTGGCAAGAGAAGCCATTAATGGCCTTATAAACAAGCTGAGTGAGGTCCAGCACCTCTTGTACGAGATCAAGTTTGACCTTCTTGGTATTACTGAGACCCACCTTAACTCAAGTGTGTCAGACGATTGGATCAGAATTTCTGGATATAAATTTGTGAGAAGGGATCGTGGTTCCTGTGGAGGTGGTGTTCTGATATATTTTAAAGAATATCTTACTGTATACCCTTCTGTTTCTTGGGAAAGACCAAATTTAGAAGCATCATGGCTGAACATCACCATGAGATCTCAATCCTTCCTTGTTGGCTGTGTCTACAGACCACCCGATGACTCCTCCTTTTTCGACTCTTTCAGAGACCTGATTTCTAATATCTGGCTGAAAAGAAAAAATGTAATACTTGTTGGCGACTTCAACTCTGATATGTTGCACAAACCTAACAATAAGGAATCCGAATATGGAAAACGCCTACGAGGGATTCTATGTAGCTGTGGACTAAAGAACATTATCAACAGCCCAACCCGTATAACTGTCACCTCCAAGTCACTTATTGACCTCGTGATCACTAGTCAACCCTCAAAAATCCAAACCTCTGGCTCCATCGACCTGGGTATCTCTGACCACAACCTAATATTCGCAGTCTTCAAAGTTACAAGAGGTAATGCAAAACCCAAAGTTATCCCAACCAGGAATTATAAATCACTTGACACAAGGCAACTTAGAAGTGACTTCGACCGGGCTCCCTGGCATATAACTAGTTTATTCGACGACATCGATGACAGTGTAGACGCTTGGCAATGTCTATACAATGAAATATTACATCACCACCTACCCCCACGAGATGCTAAAATAAGAGATAAGTCTCTTCCTTGGATCAACACCTCCATCAGGAAAGAAATGAACAAAAGATACAAGCTCCTAAAAAAGGCAAAGTCATCAGGCGACCCCGAATTATGGGGTCTCTACAAACAGAAGCGATATGAGGTTAAGAAGCTACTAAGAAGTGCTGAAGCTGATTATTGGCAAAAATTATTCAATGAAGCTACTGATTCTAATGAATTTTGGAAATTGACCAACCAAGTCTTGAGGAAACACAAAGTTAAAAACATTGGTCCAATCTGTGATCACAACGAGGAGATAATAACCCATGATTTAGAGAAGACAGAGTATTTTAATGACTTTTTTGTAAATGTCAGCAAAGACCTCACTAAGCAACTTGACCCTTTGAACTTGTCATCTATAAACACCTTTATCACTAGAGTCACTCCTACCAGGGACAAAACTGACATGAGCTGGGAACTGGTAAAAAACAAACTGACTAAAACTGCTAACCCCAAGAAGGCTACTGGTCCAGACCAAGTATCCCCCAGGGTCCTCTCCATGATTGGTGACCCTGTTATCCACAGTCTTTTACCAATCTTCAGGAAAAGTATATGTGACGCATCTTTCCCTTCAAGCTGGAAACTATCACGCGTTAACCCCATATTTAAGAAAGGCTCACCAACAGAAGCGAACAACTACAGACCTATCTCCCTCCTCAGTATCCCTGGGAAAATCTTAGAAGATGTTGTCAGTGATACCCTGAACAACCATTTGCACACACAAGGCTTGTTATCTCATAGACAGTGGGGTTTTCGGAAAAATTATTCAACTGAAAGCCTCTTACTTCACCTAACAGAGACCTGGAAAAATGCGCTGGACAAGGGCCTAAAAGTGGGCGTGCTTTTTATTGACTTTCGAAAAGCATTCGACACAGTGAACCATACCATCCTTCTAGAGAAGCTAAAGGCAATTGGGATATCTGGCGATTTGCATTCGTGGCTTACCGATTACATGTCTGCACGTAAACAATTTGTCCAAATATCAGGATATCAGTCCGAGCACAAAACCATCACACATGGAGTTCCCCAAGGCTCAATACTAGGGCCAAAATTATTTTCAATATTTGTAAACGATCTTCCAGAATCAATAACTAGTGGTGAATTATTTATGTTTGCCGATGACACCACTATTTTTACAATTGGAAACAACATCGACGATATCATCTTAACACTCCAGTCTGTACTAGACCAGCTGTACACCTGGTGTCAATCAAACAGATTAATCGCCAACGAATCGAAATCTGAAGCCCTGATAATTTCTAGCCAGAACTTTATTGGCCCCCTGCCACGCTTGGCCTTTGGTAATAGCTTTATTGAGTACAAAACATCATCTAAATGTCTTGGGGTGACAATTGACAGCAAGCTATCATGGCAGGAGCACATAAAGAACGTTTGTAAGTCATTCAGCAACAAAGTTGCAGTACTGAATCGGATAAAGTTTTTACCGATACCAACCTTAGAAAACATTTATTATAAAACTATTATCCCTAGCGTTTTGTATGGCATTGTAGTCTGGGGGTCTTGTTCTTCAACCTTGACGGATGATATTGATCGAATTCATTTAAGAGCTACTAGAATTATTTACAACCTACCCCATAGCATCCACAGTGATGACATCATGAACGCTCCACACTGGAACTCTATTGTTTCATTTTACATCAGGAGACTTTTAGCTATTACGTACAATATCTATCATGGAAATAGCATTGAGCCTCTAAATGACTTAATAGTGAAATCCGAGACTCCTTATGACTTAAGAAAATCCCTAAAAGTTAAGGTTCATAGACCAAGAACAGAAATGGGAAGATCTTCGTTTAAGCACAGAGCTGCACTATCCTGGAACCTCCTTCCCGAAGACATAAAGAACAGTTCAAACTTAACTTCCTTCAAGATAAAACTCAGGGAAAATAAGAGAATTCTGAAATCTATCAGTTTTGCTAAAGCTTCCTGCAGCGTTTCCTACAAATCTGTTGACTTTAAATACTTTTAACATTTACTCCGTATTGTTATTAATATTTATTTCCTTTAATTGTCATTATTTACATACCATTTTCGGTCTATTCACTAATTAGGTATTTATTAATTTATAGTTTAGTTGATGCAGGTCCACATCAGGACGTAATGTCTTGCCTATCCCTCAACCTGCTTTATTAAATAAACTATGATGATGATGATGATGATGTGTCATCAGCCTCACTAAAATCTAATAAGAGGCTACTCCTTCGCTTTAATTCCAAATGGTCAAAAGTCCATTTTTTATCATTTGGTTGTATACATTCACTTCACTAGATGGACAGATCTCTTTACAAGAAAATACTTTGTTTGTTCCTGTTGGTTTATTGCAGTTTCCCTTTAATTTCTTCACTATCTAATCTTTCAATTAAATACTTTCCTTTTTTTCAACAAACACAAAATCAGATATCAATATATTCTTTTCTTGAGAGGGACCGGGCCAGGATTGAGATAAGACGTGTGTTTGAAGCTCTGGAATAAGTGAGCAGTTGAATGATGTAATTCCTAAGTTGAACATGTGACAACTTATAAACTACTCACTATTATTATCAGTAATGATTTCAAGTGGAGTGAGCATATTCATTACATTTCGAAAAAAGCCTCGAAGCGCCTGTATTCCCTAAGGATTCTAAAAAGAGTTGGTGTTAATAGAGGTGGAATTCTTAAGGTTTACCTGACAACAATAAGACCTATACGTATGATGCACGATCCTCGCACTAGATAGCGCTATTTATGCAACAGCGAAAATCAAACCTGAAAAAAAAAATCAGGCCTTTACGCGATTCGAACCACTGACCTCTGCGATACGAGTGCAGCGCTCTACCAATTGAGCTAACAAGCCAACTGGGAGCAGGCCGTTAAGTTGATTCGTAATAAACCCGTGATGATAAATCAGATATAATGAATATATGAAGTTCATATATTATGAACTGCGGTTATAGATACGTATGATGCACGATCCTTGCAGTAGATAGCGCTATTTATGCAATAGCGAAAATCAGACCTAAAAAAAAATCAGGGGGCTTTGTTATCCAACGGCATAATGAGTTGAGAGACCTCGAGGCCGACGTTTTGAGTATAGTGTGTACCGATGTCGAGGTCGAGCTAGTTCTCCAAGGTCCGAGCTAGTTCTCTTAGTAGAGGGTCTAATAGAGCACAAGACGCAGGATTGGACGTTCGGGCGCGTGGCTTCTGGGATCCCCAGAGCTCGGCATTCTTCGATGTGAGGGTTTGCCACCCTAATGCCGAGTCTTACAAGGACCGGGAACCGCAGCAGATTTATCGCGTCCATGAAAACGACAAGAAGCGACTGTACTCAAGGAGAGTGTTGGATGTTGAGCATGGCTCGTTTACGCCGCTTGTTTTTACAACTACGGGAGGGATGGGGATGGAATGCATAAGATACCACAGCCGATTGGCCGAGCTGATAGCCGCCAAGAAATGGGAACGAAACTCGCAAACAATTTCCTGAATCCGAGCAAAGACATCCTTTTCCCACCTTTGGTCAGCCTTAGTTTGCCTTCGAGGATCGCGGGTGAAGCGCCGCGCTGCGTATGACTATAATAATTGTGACGTTGAAATCGCAGCTGCCGAGGGAGCCATTGACATTGTTCAATGAGTTTTAGCAGCCTTGTATATAGGGTTCTAGATTTGCCATTCACCTTTCTCTTTGCTGTACAGTTTTAGATATGCCATTAATTATCAGATTATTAGACTTTGAATCTGTTCAGATTTGACTCCGTTATTTATAGTTTTCCAGACGCTTTGACAAACAAAAGGAGTAGATGAAAACCGAAAGTGAGTTATTTTGGATCGTTTTTTACGCTGTTAATATTTTGTATTGTAGAGGATTTTATGGAAATTATTGTTAAATAAAATTGTTTTTGTTATTATTACTATTATTATTGTTATTATTATTACTATTATTATTGTTATTATTATTATTATTATTACTATTATTATTGTTATTATTATTATTATTATTATTATTATTATTATTAATTGAAAAGGTGCAGTAGCCGAAGTGAATTAATCCCTTTTCAAAAAGGTTGGCAATATTTGCAACAGCTATTGTACTCAATATTCCCCCTAGCATATCCCATCAATCATTAGCAAAATTGTGCGATTTATTAGTCTCTCATATTCATAACATAATTGCAGCACATAAGAAATGACACTCCTATCTCCAACAGGTTTACTCAATGACAAGACACACATGTTAAATGCAAACACAAATGAGGAGTCCATCTATAGTACCACAAGGAATGAATAAAATATTTTATGCCATTCTGTCATCCCCACGCCTGGCTGTAAGTTTTTTAAGACTAGTGAAAAGAGCTTCTTTAGACGCCCAAGCATTGACAACATGACAAACAAAGAACTCATCATCAGAACAGACGATGAGATTGCACTTTATCTATTTGGCCATGAGAAAACTGCTGCCTCTATCAATACAATTGTCCAGAAGAATACAACGCCCCTTCAGAAAAACATCAAGCACCAATTGAAGTACCATAAGTAAGTTCTCCTCCAATGAATACAGGCCACTCAGAACTGTCTGCCATTGTGATCGTGGATAATGGAGAAAATTTCATTTTTAACGACTTCGACTTCGAGTTACAGGTGCTTGGTATCACTGAAGAGCATCCCACATATTATAATGCGTAGATTTCCAGTGTCGTTCACACCCGTCTGTTGAAAAGCATGTTTCAGGAACCTCTTGCGTTTGAGGCCAGCCACCCTTATCATTGGTTTTGAAAGTTTGGTGGCTCTTTAGGAGCCATTGTTTGCTTAAGTGACATTAAACCTTCTTCCGTACGACACAACTAGCAGGGAATCTCCATTCCACTGCAAATCTGTTTACAGTGTCTCCCACAGCTGGACATGTCAAAAGCAGCCTGCCACAAGATAGAAACATACGACACTCTCAACAAATTGGCAATAAATGTAGAAAGTTATTAAAGTCCAGTAGCCCTTCTCATCAAGTATGATTTAGTAAGCTAGAAATAACCCATCCAACAAACTAAAGATTTCTTCGTGTTTAAGTAAAACTCTATTGAAAATTTGACAAGAATGAGCAAAATAGTGCTTCAACAATACGAGAGTAAGATCAAACACAAGTCTAAGTCAGTAGATATAATGCCTTTAGTAGTACCAGTACAGCTACAAATATAGATAAGGGTTCAACTTATCCTCAGTTTTTGATGCAAGTGAGTTTACAGGGGCGTATATTTAATGATGCCACCAGTAGAAAAGACCTTCCTCGAGACTTCATTTGTGATTTCTTTTGATCCCTTTTCAAAAACCTTTTTCCAGAATTTGATTTGCCAAACTTGGGTTACAGCTTACCTACTACTGCCGATTAAACACCAGTGTTCTCAACATAGTAATAGTAATAGTAATCAAAGTTCAATGTCTTTATGTGGGGCATGGTTACCCATATTGCCCGAGCCAGAGGCTCATGTATGAAACGGAAGACAACAATCCACTCATCCCACCCCAGGGGAGGACATCGATCACACAGTAATCTCGTGCGTGGGAAATTAAAGTGCACCTAAACCCAAAATTTTTTTTTCGCTTAACGAAATAAGCGTATTTTTTGGAGTATTTCTGTGCAAACATTTTTTTATTTGCTCAAATCTTTAATTGTCTGTGCCCAGTCAAAATACGGAAAATCGGCCGCCATCTTGCCCCACGGCCGAGTTTAAAGAGGAATGGCTCTAGCGGGTAATGTGACATCAAACCGACAACACGAAACTCTGCATTTCACACATTTTCGCTTGTTTGGGAAGGTTGTAGTCGATTTTGTCCGAAAATATGCCGACTAAGTGTGTTATGGGAGGATGTAGCAACGTGCGAAATTTGCAAGAGGGTATCACGCTTCATACATTCCTCATACAATACACCTGGTCGGCATATTTCGGACAATATCGACCACAACCTTCCCAAACAAGTGAAAATGTGTGAAAAGCAGACTTTCGTCCTCTCGATTTGACGTCACATTATCCGCTACAGCCATTCCTCTTTAAACTCGGTCGTGGGGCAAGATGGCGGCCGATTTTCCGTATTTTGACTAGGCACAGAAAATTTAAGATTTCAGCAAATTAAAAACATTTTGCACAGCAATACTCCAAAAAATAAGCTTATTTCGTTAATCGAAAAAAAATTTTTGGGTTTAGGTGCACTTTAACGTCTCCCCTAACCCTGCAGGAGACGGGACCTCCATTTATTCGTCCCTATTCGAGAAGACCAGCATATCTAAACCATTTCTTGATATTATAGAAAGGCAGCATATTCTTCTTAATTATTTTTAAGACCTCGAGTGTTGGTCCCGCCGGGGCTCATGTTTCATATCAAAAATTAGTTAGGTAAGTTTCTGTCAGATCGTATTCAATCTGAATGGTCCAATTCTCAGTGACTCCTCTGAATTGTGCAGGAGCACTAAGACAAGATCCAACCATCAATATAAGTCACAAACCAAACTCACAAAACTAAACTGTTATAAAACTCCTTATTTATTAAAGTTATCAAGTTCTGGAACGATCTTGGAAGATCAAGTAACATGATAGTCCAAATATCAATAAGTTAGGACTAATATTAAGGAATCAAATGAATTTATTAAATGGACATTCTATACTTTTTAATGACATTTTTGTGATTTTTGTATATATTTTATAAACCTGCATTTATATTAATGCTTTTATGTTATTAGTGTTATTTTCTTATTGCTATATTTCTATAGTTTCTCTGCTCTTTAGGAGGTCCTTGATATAGGGTTAACCTCTGTGCTTCCTTTTTCTTAATAACAATTCTTAGTATAACAGTGAGTGTTATTTTATTAAACGTACTTTATCGTATACATTACCCTTTTCTTCTTAACCAAAATTAGAGCAATCATGTAAGAGGAAACAGTAGAAGGCCCTCTAGCGAACAGATTCTGTAACATTCACGGAAAAGCTGATAGAAATATTTCCATGGATTCATTCCTTGAGCACAAGATTAATTCCTTAAAGTCAACCTTGGATCTCCTTGACCCAGATTTCAAAGAGTCTGCCCAGAGAATAGAAAGTTTAAATGGTACATGTCACTGACGGTATTTTGACTGCTGGTAGTGTGGATCAGGATTGTAAGAAATTAAGACACCAGACTCGATGCTTTTGTGCACACAAGGGTTATCACTCCTTCCCAAAACTACGAGCTAGCCATGTGAATGAAATAGATTATAGAGACGTGCAGATGGATACGAACAAAGCTAGATGAATACACTGATATTTATGAAAATTAATCGCTGTGAAGTTTCTTCACACTAAAGCAGACAGTATTTAGTAAATGCCATAAATTGCAATTACAATGCATTGTTTTCATCATACTTTAAAGCACGAAAGCGTACATACATGTAGTTATTGCAATAATAAAGGACACATGTTCACAATTTTTCCTCAGCTTGAATACGTTTAAATTCTCAATCACAAAATTTTTCCATTATTGACCTGAAGGTATTTAAACCTCAGGCTGAAATATTTTGTTTTGTCTCCAAGTTAAATAAATAAAAGTGCTGAGTCATCTGCACTCAGAGTCATCTGCACTCAGAGTTAAGGTCAGCTGAAAGAGCAAGAGGTTAAGATACAGCTGTACTAGACAAAACAGGGTCAATAAAGCTTGTCCTATAGGAGGAATATATTGATAGATTGGATGTCAACACAACAAACTTGTTCAAAAACCTGAGAATACAGGTCTCATAGAAAGATAGGTATCTAAACACTCCAAAGACTTAAGCATGGAACGATCAGCCGCATCTGAAAGACCACTGGCTGAATTTGATAATTTTATGGCTTCAAGGATAGTGACTTCTCAGTATAAAATCATGGGCATACTGAGAGCCACGAACAACATTTCATGTGTTTCATTCTTTAAAAAGACATCCCTTATACAGATAATAAATTGGGAGACTGCAAGTCATAAGGAATAATTGCGTAATGGTCATTACCGAAAATAACAAAAGGCTTTGGTTAACTTTGCTGCACCAACAGCTTCAACACCTGGCTGTATTGGATACAACTTTTGCAATAAAGGCAGCAATGGCACCAAACCATATTAAGCTCACAAATTTCAAAGAAAACAGGAAGATTGTTATCCAATATGATGGCAATGAGTATGAATTCTTGTTAGCATAAATTACTAACACTGTCAACTTTGATTTCTTTCGTAAAAATAAAGGACCATGAAATTCAATTTAGACATTACCTAGTTAACATTTTCATGTTACTGTTATTCCTAAAACAATGAAGTTTAAACTCTTGTCATTGAAGAGATGAACTTACCAATACCACAAACATTAACATCTCATTGAAAAAGAAAAGTACCAGGACGTTTATAATTACCCTGTTGACATTTTCCGATGTTACTGTTAATCCTAATTAATACAATAATTATTTACATCATATATCATTACTTTCTTTGATAAACATTTAGCACACTATATTTTTGCACTGTTAGTTTAAGTTAGTACTAACGATAGACAAATACTGAGTGCATGCAATTTTCATTTGTTTTCACCAAAATAATACAATTTTCGAACCAAATGGAGAATTTGTCATCCACATTGATGCCACTGAGTTTTAAAAACTTGTTGGTAAATAAACTTTGATTTCTTACCGACCTGGTAATTGTTCACTGAAGACTCAAGACATTTAATATGCAGCTAGATACAGCTGTTGGATGCCAGGATATTATTTTGTTCTCCTCTTGTTCTTAAGACTGTTTTCACTGAATTGATCATTCAATCATTAATAAAACCTACTATTACAAATATATTTTGATTGTAATTGCTAGATTTTTCCTTCTCGGGAGCCACAGTATAATTGTTCTTGTCACAATAAGACACAAAAGTTATTGGCATTAGCACAAAATCAGCTACTCCGATTCATACTTGGAAGTATAGAGGTGTTGTGACAGAGGACAATTGCTTTGATTTTGTCAAGTTAATCAAATTTTGCTGGTGATAAGATAAAAGACATTGATAGAGTGGGTACCACAGATACAACATCAAGATTTTATTGGTGAGAAATTTGTTCAATGACCAGTAGTGCAAGTTATTTTTGCCTCAAACATTTCAATGGAATGTAGAGAGAGAGTACAAGAAATTTTGAAAATCTTGCAAAAGCGCAGGAAACAGCGTCTAGTACAGCATATGAGGCAGTCCTTAAAGAATGATAAATACTATTAATATTGTAGCGAAAGCCGAAACCGTGTACTTCCCTGTTAGAACGAAATGAGTTACTTTCGTTACCACCCCCCTCGGGGTGGTTGTTGTTGTGTGTGTAAAAAGACAACATGGCCGCTTGTTGTGTTCGATCAGTACGTTAGAAATTAAGTGCCTGCGGACCCGAAAATGGACTTATCACATTGGCGGCAGCGGTGGTCCACTCCTATCAGGTCAGAGAATCCTTTCAAAACGGATTTGGAGGCGCTTAGCCCGTTTTTTGTACGATCAGAGGTCGGGGATAGCACACTTCCAGCGACCGAAACACCACGTGCGTCGACTGCAAATCCATTCCGACGTAACGATGCTGACTTGTTAACCCTCGCAAAGTCATCAGAGGTCGGAGATAGCACACTACTTCCAGCGACCGAAACGTCACGTGCTTCGATTGCAAATCCATTCCGCATTCCGGCGTAACGATGATGACTTGCTAACCCTCGCAAAGTCACACGGGTTGACGGTGGTCCATCAAACAAGGAAACCTGTTAAACTACCGGAAGATTTCGATGGAAAACAAGCCCTGAAAGAATATCTAATGCTTTTTTGAGCGCTGCTCGATCGTAAATGGATGGACCGAGGAAGAAAAGGCGATGTTTCTGGCCGCCAGTCTTCATGGTGACAGTAGGAAATTATTAAGTGGACTCACGGATTCAGATTGTCAACAATACGACAAAATTGTGGAGAGATTGCAGCTACGATTTGGCGTGGAGAAACAAGCCGAGTTACATCAGGCCAGGCTGTTAAATCGTAGACAATTCGAAGGTCAGAGTTTACAAGTGTTAGCTACAGATATTCGTTCAATGGTAGATCTAGCATACCAGGATTTGGGTGCTTCCGTGCAGGAACGTTTTGCTGTCCAACATTTTATTGATGCTTTGAGTGATAAGGATGATAGGCTGTATCTTAGACGGCAAAAACCGGGAACTCTCGACCAAGCCCTTTCCCTAGCTAGAGAGCTGGAATCCCTCCGACTTCTAGACAACAATAATTCTTTCAGACGGGCGGGTAGTAAAGTCAGAGCCATGGAAACAGAACGAACACCATTGCAAACAAAGGTGGATGGGCTTAGGCTTCAGATAGACCAGCAACAACAGCAATTACAAGCTCAGCAAAGCATCATCACACAATTGAATGAATTTCTTGCAAACCAACTACAGCCACAGGGAAACCAAACCAGGGGATGGGAATGCTGGCATTGTGGAAAGAGGGGACACATGAGAAAAGAATGCCCTAAACGAAGGGGACGACCGGCAACTGACCAGTACTCGGGAAACGGGAACAGGATGTCCTCGAGGGCCCAGTGGGATACCTGGACAGTCATGGGCCTCAAAGTTCTAACACTGCAGTTGACAATCTTAAAGAGGGTGGGAATGTGACAGTAGTACCTAATCGGAGATCTCGCCCCTATGGACTTTACGTCATTGGGTTCATAGGACAGTGTAAAGTTGTTTGGCTGGTAGATACGGGTGCTGTGAGAAATGTTTTATCCTATGAGTGCTACAAGAGGTTACCTGAGGATGCTAAATTCCCCTTACGTGAAGATGGCTCACAAGTGTTTGTGGCAGACGGGCGCAGAACCAATACGTATGGCACAGGGGAGATTACTATAAGGATAGGAACTCAAGATGTAAGCTTACGTGTACTGGTAGCCGACATTGAGGACTCTGCCAGATTAGGTATGGAATTCTTGTCTGATGTAGATGCAAAGATTGACCTAGTTCAGCAACAACTTCTTATCAATGGAGAGGAAATTGACTGTTGTAGTGAGAGTTTCCAGCAACTCAGTCTCAGATGTGTAACTCGCCGTGTTGTAGTGATAAAACCACATTGTGAAGCAGTAATTCCAGTTCATCTTATCCACCGACAGTCCAAAGCTGAAAATGCTAATCAAGGATTGCGAATCCTAGAGCCCTGTGGCAACCGTCTACAAGACAAAGGCCTGTATATTGGAAGGACTCTGGTTTCTGCAGGAGATAACGGCCTTGTACCAGTGCGAATTCTTAACACTGCTGACAAAACGCAAACCATCGGTGCTCACACTGTGGTAGCTGTGGCCAAACCAGTTTCCAACGTGGCAGTGCTGGAGTTTCCTGAAATTAACTCTCAGGGCTCCACAAGCGGAATTGACCAAAGCCAGAGGAGGGCAGAGGAAAGTGGAGACTTGTTACCACATCCACTCAGAGAACTTTGGCGGCGCAGTTCAGAACAGTTGACCGAAGAAGAAAGCCAGGCAGTTGCTGGACTCTTACACCGACATAAAGACGTATTCTCCTTATCAGAACAAGATCTTGGCAGAACCAACCTAGTGACACACAATATCGACACAGGCGATGCAAGACCAATCAAACAGCATCCTCGCCGCACATCACCATCGAAACATGCGGAAATTGAGAGGCAGGTGGAGGACTTGGTACAACGTGGAATTGTGAAGAAATCCAACAGTCCGTGGTCATCTCCTGTGGTGTTAGTTACCAAGAAGGATGGCTCGCAAAGGTTCTGTGTAGATTACAGACAGGTCAACGCAGTAACAGTCAAAGATGCTTACCCGTTGCCAAGGATTGATGACTCTCTGTGTTCTCTTTCCGGTGCAAAATGGTTCTCCACCTTGGATCTGGCATCGCGGTATTGGCAAGTCCCTATGGACCCAGCTAGCAGTGGTAAAGCAGCCTTCGTAACCATTTCTGGTCTCTACGAGTGGAATGTTATGCCTTTCGGTCTCACTTCATCACCAAGTACCTTTGAAAGATTAATGGAACTGATCTTAGCAGGGCTAAGGTTTGAGACCTGCCTTATCTACCTTGATGATACAATTGTGTATGGGAGAACTTTTCAAGAGGAACTGGAGCGTTTAGAGGAAGTGTTCGTTCGCTTTGCATCAGCTGGACTTGAGTTGAAACCAAGCAAATGTCTGCTGTTCCAGAAACGCGTCGCATATCTTGGCCATATTGTATCTGAGAAGGGCATCGAGACTGACCCTGCGAAGGTTAAACGAGTTCATGAGTGGCCAGTACCTGAGAATGCAACTGAAGTAAAGAGCTTTCTAGGACTTGCCAGTTACTATCGACGTTTTGTTCCAAATTTTGCCCTGGTAGCCAGGCCTCTTCACAAACTGACTGAAGTAAATGTTGACTTTACTTGGACATCCGAGTGCCAGGTGTCGTTTGATACCTTGAAGACCTTGTTGGCCACAGCTCCTGTCTTGTCATACCCAGATTTCACTGCGGAGTTCATACTTGACACTGATGCCAGCAACCATGGTATTGGAGCCGTCTTGAGTCAGTTAAAGAATGGGGTGGAGCATCCAGTTGCTTATGTGAGCAGAACGTTGACCAAGGCCGAGAGAAACTACTGCGTTACGCGGAAAGAGCTGCTTGCTGTTGTGGAGTTTGTGAAGCAGTTTCGTCACTATTTGCAGGGGCCGAAGTTTCGCATAAGGACTGACCACGCCCCCCTTCGCTCAGTGCTTAAAGTCAAGGAACCAGAGGGACAGTTGGCAAGATGGATAGAGTTCCTCAGTGTGTTTACATATGAGATTGAGTATCGAGAAGGCCAACGACATCAAAATGCTGACGCCATGTCACGAAGACCTTGTAACGATGGTTGCAAATGGTGTAAGGAGTGGAAGAAGGTTGAGCAAGTGGTTAGTGTTGCTGTTCAGACTGATGTTTCCCAGGGTAGGAGTGACGAGTTTGTAAAGGCTCAAACGGAAATTCTTCACGATAAGCGAGGTGGAGCAGAATTGTCGTCAGCTACTACTGAACGTTGCTTTACCAATGATCAGCCTGAAACTTGGTGCAAAACGATCAAACTGGAACCTATGGGGCCCAAACTGGTCAAAATGAGGTTAATAATTATTTTCGTATTTTAAATAATTATATGTACTTGAAAAGATAATTTTTCGTGGTGGAAAATTTAATTATATGTAGTGTTCATTATAATTATTTTTATCTAATTGTTGTATTTATTTTTACGAGTGTGTCAACTATTTATTTCTCTTTGACAATTAATTAAGGCAAATCCCACAATGCAGTGCGCAGGATTAAAAGTCCCATCAGCCATTGCATACCACCTTTTCAAAATGGCGGAAGAGGGTCGGAAGGACAAGAAGGACGAAGAGATAAAAAAAATCGCAGAATCTGCAATTGAAAACAACAAAAATTGCAAATATCGTCCAAGGACGGGCTACAACGTCTAACGCTTTGTCAGAGCTGCAAAGAAGATTTCCAACAACTTCAGGACGGACAGCAGCAAGCTCGATCAACACAGGCACAAACAGAGCACGTGCTTTTCGCAGTCGATCTACACCATATTCCAATCGCAATCCTGGGCGACCACACGGCTCATCTACTGTAACTAAAGATGTTATTGTTATAGAGTATGGAAAAGATAGAATTCCGAGCAAATCGGAAAAAGTTGAGCTTGAAAAGTCTGGAAGGATTATTTGTGGATTTGAACTCTCTCGTGAGTGGACGGCTGTTCAACTGGAAAAAGAGTTATCTTATCTTTTAAAAGGCTCAAGCATGGACGGATTTTCTTTTGAAATAATGAAAAACTGTTCAGGTACTTTAGTAAAGCCAAACATTCCACTTGGAAAGAGAATAGACTCAAAACTACTATTGAAGTCCATTGCTCCATCTGGAGGTATATACATTCGCTTGCTAGCTGATTTGCCAAGCGACGACGATGATGACTTTCTTTCATTATCCTCATTTGAATCTCCAACTACTAGAAGTATTACAAGTCTCAATAGCACTCAATCTTTGAACCCCTCTGCAACATCTACAAGCGCTATAACAGCAAGTGCATCACCAGCTGCTAACATAACAACATCTACTGCTAATGCAAGCATTGCAGAGGTGGATCTTACTGATGAAAAACCAGAAATCAGTAATGCTTCAAAAGAGCAAGATGCTGTTCCAGTGCATACTTATCAGGCAAATCCAGTTGAATGTCCTTTTAACATAGACTCAATCATCGACTCAGCCAAGAATCAAGATCTGTTGGAACCAGTAGAGGTATTAAGGTTTTTACAAGAACATATCATTCAAGGTAGAAAGCTGGATATAGTTTCTGTAGAAGAACCTACTGATGGAGAGACCAACTTTATTAATGTAAACAGGGACACAGCTCTTATTTCAACTTTCAGTGAACTAGAGTTTATAGAGAATTACAGGTTTACATTCAAGGTGGGATTTACTGGTGAAGATGTCGTAGATCTTGGAGGACCAAGGAGAGAATGGTTAAGAATAGTATGCAGAGAAATCAAGGAAAAGTATTTTGACCGAGGACTACGACGATATCTTGCTAAAGATTATTTTAATGTTGGAATCATGTTGGCTTTAACCCTGCTACAAAATGGTCCCATGCCTGCATTTATTGAAGAGGAAATACTAAATGATGTCTTAACATCTAGTCCACAAAGCAGTAATCCTTGCATTGCTGAAGTGCAAGCTGGGCTAGAAAAGCTAGGCATGCTGTCAGCACTACAGAAGCTGCCTATGCTCCACTATCTCTTGAGACCAAACAGTCAACACCCAATTACTGTGCCAAAGTTGCTGGGATTGCTTAAGCCAAAATACAGTGAGCAAGGAAGCAATGCTCTGAAACATGAGAAAGAACTTTATCAACTTTTTGTGAGGTTTCTTAGAGAAGTTGCTAGTGGTCTTAGGTCATGTGGAAATGAAAAACTTCAGCTGAGCCATATTTTGACTTTTGTAACAGGTTCAGCTGAAGAGCCTATTCTTGGGTTTGCATTGGATCCATCAATAGAGTTTGTAAAGACTGATCTTGGAGATGGATTTACACCAACAGCCCACACGTGCAGTAACATTTTGAGTATTCCTGTGGCTTCAAGTGTCAACCCTTTGCCAAGTCAGGAGAAGTTATTTGAAATTTATGACCTTGCATTCTCCCAATCATATTTCGGTAGTATGTAAGTATGTCCTGTTATTTCAGTAGTGCTCAAATGCCTACCAGTGTGTTTGCAAGGACTGTTTATTATTGTTGCAGTTGGTGTTATAGTAACATATTTACATATTTATTATTGTTGCAGTTCATAGTTAACCTAGTAATTTTGGTTGTTTTGTCAATGACTTTTTAGAAGTATATTTGGCTCAATAATGATAGAGTGTCTTTACATAATCTACATATAAACTTTTGTGTCATTGATGTGTAGAGAGCATAGAGGTTTATACAACAAAAATTAACACAAAACAAGTAATGTATGATTATCACTTACATCACAGCTCTTTTGGCATGTTTGTTACAGTTCAATGTTGTTATTGTTGGCATAAGACTTGCTACAAATAATTGGTCAAGTTAAGTAGAGTGGATGCTAAAAAATGTGTATCAAAATATAACATTTAGTTTTACGTTTGTCTTCCAGTTTTCTAACTTGTAAAATATTTGGAAGGTTTGGGTTTTTATTACCCAAGTGATGTTGGCATCCACTGTATTTTAACAACCTTTATTTTGTTTCAATTCTTAATGCATTAAAAATTGAAACTTTATTTTGTGGAGAAATAAAATTTGTTTGAGATTGCTTTTGCCTCTTTTTTGTCCATGGGAATGGATTATGAGAATAGATTGATAATGCCTTTCTATAAGGTAACCATTTCACAAATGGGACTAATGATTACACATAAACTTAAATATTGATTGAGACTATATACTTTTGGTTTTGGGCTTCCTGTGGTAACAAAAAAAGATGACTTTACCACAGAAGCCCAAAAACCACCAAACCTAAAATATCTAAGTAAAAGAACATCTGCTCTGTAGGTTAACGCTATGAAGTCAGCCATTGAACTCACATTGTCCAAAGCTATATTGAATAACTAAATAAATGTTTGCTGGGTGGGTGGAGAAAAGTTGCATGAAATTTCAAGTATTGTTTGTCGTCCATGTCTTTCTTATAAGAACCTGTTTAAATACATGTTCTTATTCATGATATTTTACTATACAAAATTAAAGATTGCACCACAGAAATTAAGTGAGGAGTCAAAACCATGTTATAATAATGTATGCTATGGGCTAGAGCTCATTAAAGAATAGACAAACTGAACACAATGGTTGTAAATGTCTATACCACAGTTATTGTCATCTTGCAATGGGCATGGCAAACAATTAAGATGACCATCTGACAAATTTACTGATGGCGGAACAATATTCACTTGATAGTCTTCATCTTCCACTAAATATCCATTTTCTGGATCCAAACCAAACTCATCAATCTCTGAAGGTGATAAGGCTGTGTGCCCTGAATGCATATTTTCTAGCATCCCTCTCTCCCACATCTGTAAAGGTGACTGGTTTTTCTCAGTAGAAACAGGATGGTGGTTCATTTGGTCAACAAATTCTTTCAATGACTTATTTATTCTAGCTAGATATACATAGTGGAGACAAAATAGATGTACATCATCAAGAATGTTAAGAAGTCCCTCTTCTTCCATTGTTTCGAATATTCTTGAATAGAATGCCAGAACCCCAGAATATATATCACGATGAGTTCTCTCCACCCTTGAATTGTGAACTGAAGATCCTGTTATTATACTTCCTCTGCTTTCACCTCGGTTTTGAATCATGTATTGTCCAACATAATAGTTCTCCATTCCATAATCAGATCGTACACGAGATGGAAGGCCCCATTGTTCAACCCCTTTTTCAAACAAAGACAAGACTGTGTCTGCTTTATTGTTATTGCAACAGCAAACATATATAAGCAGCCTTGTTTTACCATCTATACACACATGAGTTACAAGTTTATATCTAATAAGCTTATGACCAGAGTCAATGTGCCAAAGACTATTGGGAGTTGGTACCCAGTATTTTCTGCGATGTATTGTCATTCGCCATCTCAGACTTGTACCTACGGGGTCTAACCTGTGTAAGCAATCTGTTACTCGCCACCTTTGGACATGTAGGCCTCTACTTCGTAGTGCACCAATAAAACGCCTTCGGCCTATATTTGGAGTAACAGGGCCCTCACTTGCGTTGCCAGTGATACTTAAGTATATTTGGTCTAGCTCATCATCTGTTATATTTGAAAATCCTTCAAATACATCTCCAAGTCCAAACTCTCTGCACCTTCTTTGAATTGTAGAAATACTAACTTGAAGCATGTTGGCTATCTGTGTCCAGGAAAAAAATAATGATCGTAAGTGTTCAAGCTGTTCTTTAGTGATGTCGTATTTCTTCCTTCCGAGTCCAGAAACATGAGGAACAAATGGGGCTGAATAACTATCCTCGTTACTTTCATTCGACTGCATTGTCGCATCTCTAAGAGTTAGAACTATACTCCCAATGTCATTACTTAAATTAGTCAACGGTTCTTTCAGAGTTTCTCCTGGAAGGCCTGTGGGATTAGGGTCGCCTCGTTCGATGTCACGTTCCAACAAAGACAAAGTACCATTAGCTTCAATCAACTGCTGACGAACTTCAACCAATTCTTCATTTGTAATTTGTATATCAGAGCTAAGAAAAATCTTCAATATCCCCTTTAAATTCTGCAGAAAACTAGAAAATCCACTTTCATTTCTCTCTCGTAACACTCTCCTTCTGTTCGCCATTTTGAAATGCCTATAAGCTGGTTTGCAATGGCTGATGGGACTTTTAATCCTGCGCACTGCATTGTGGGATTTGCCTTAATTAATTGTCAAAGAGAAATAAATAATTGACACACTCGTAAAAATAAATACAACAATTAGATAAAAATAATTATAATGAACACTACATATAATTAAATTTTCCACCACGAAAAATTATCTTTTCAAGTACATATAATTATTTAAAATACGAAAATAATTATTAACCTCATTTTGACCAGTTTGGGCCCCCATAGGAACCAACGTGGACTCGAGAGTACCTTCATGAACAACGAGCAGCAGATCCTAGCCTAAAGTTGATATTACAGTGCAAAGGTGCAAGTGCAGTCCGACCGAAGTGGGAAGATGTCTCTCCATATGACCGCACAGTGAAGGCACTTTGGGCCCAGTGGGACCAACTGGAAATCCGAGATCAAGTACTATGCCGGAGGTGGGAAGAGGGAAGTGGTACTAGAATACAGTACCAGATTGTACTTCCAAGCAACCTGCAAGAAACGGCGCTCAGAGCTCATCACAACCATACAACTGCAAGTCACTGGGGTGTCAACAAGACACTGGGAGCGCTTAGAGCTCGGTACTACTGGCCAGGCCTAACTTCACAAGTCAAGAGATGGATCAAGGTTTGTCATGAGTGTGGTGCCAAGAAGAGCTGGGGACGGAAGCGACGTTCGCCTCTGAAGCAATATGTAGTTGGTGCTCTGATAGAACGTCTTGCGATGGACATACTTGGACCACTACCTCAGACACCTCGTGGTAATAAATTTGTTCTTGTTGTAACCGACTACTTTACAAAGTGGACTGAAAGCTATCCTATCCCGAATCAAGAAGCTGTTACAGTAGCTGAAAAGTTGGTGGGTGAGTTCGTGTGTCGTTTTGGAGTTCCTCGGGAGTTACATAGTGATCAGGGAACAAACTTTGAGTCCAAAGTCATGGCTGAAGTGTGTAAGCTCTTGGATATCGAGAAAACTAGAACCACCCCATTGCATCCACAGTCAGACGGACAGTTGGAACGGTACAATCGAACATTGGTTGAAATGCTGCGAGGAAAACTTAAAGAAAGTCAAGAGGACTGGGACTTACAACTTCAACCTTGCATGATGGCCTACAGAAGCTCTGTGCATGAGTCTACGGGGGAAACCCCAAACATGCTAATGCTTGGACGTGAAATTGAAGTCCCGCTTGACGTAGTCACTTAGACAACTCCAGATACGCCGCCTCTGTCAACTGAGTATGCATTGGCTCTTCAACAGAGACTGTCTGGTGCCCACGAGGTAGCATGACAACATCTCGGAAAAGCAGCAGAATGGCAGAAGAGAAACTATGACAAACGAGTGTCCAGTAAGCCTTTCCGGGTGGGAGACAGCGTCTGGCTGCACAACGTACGCCGAAAGAGAGGCAGGAACCCCAAGTTGGATTGTCTGTGGGAAGGGCCTTATTTGGTGGTGTCTGTGTTGTCAGATGTGACCTATCGTATTCAAAAAAGTCGAAGGGCAAAAGCTAAAGTTATTCACCCAGACCGACTCAAGCCATATCTCGGACCAGCATTGAGGAGCTGGATTTCGGAGGAAGGAGAGACTGTTACGCCTGTATCCCAAGTTGCGAGTGTTGGAGAAATTGAGCCTGTTATCCCGGGTGGCTCTGTTCCAACTGTGCTGAGGGAAGGTGTTCTGGATGGCAGCATTGCCGTGGAGTCTCAGAATTCTGTTCATGGTAGTATCCAACCTGATTCAATAACAATGTCCGAGAAGCCTGAATCTGATGCAGAGAACAGTGACGACGAAGCAGACACGGGAAGGGATACAGATGCAGAGATACCTGCTGATGCCCTGCCAGTGGTTCCAGTTGTAGACCAACAGGGCGTGTTGGAGAAGGACAGTGGGACCCCTTCCCGAGGAAGCCTACCACATAATGTACGGACACGTTATGGAAGGGAGCGGAGAGAACCAAATCGTTACGGTGATTGGGTCTAACCCCTTCATTACCTTGGACATTGAACACTCAAATAGACTTTTAAAGAGTTTCTTAAGCGTGATAGACAGGAGGAACTTTGAGTGACATTAGTTTCTATTGTTTACTGATCAGTGCTTGTTGTTTTAGAAGAACTTTACAAGACGTTCAGAGCTGTTGTTGAATTGTTAACTTTATTCGTTCCTGTTAGAGTGGTTAGCACCGTGACACTGAGGACGGTGTCTCTTAGGAGGGGGAGCATTGTAGCGAAAGCCCAAACCGTGTACTTCCCTGTTAGAACGAAATGCGTTACTTTCGTTACCACCCCCCTCGGGGTGGTTGTTGTTGTGTGTGTAATAAAAGACAACATGGCCGCTTGTTGTGTTCGATCAGTACATTAGAAATTAAGTGCCTGCGGACCCAAAAATGGACTTATCACAATATCCTTAGGGACTGAAAAGCCAAGAATTGTCAAAAAAGATATCATACAACAGTAACAAGCTCACAAAAAAAAATTATATACAAAGCACTATGGTTTTATTCCTCATCATATGAGCAAATAACGCACAAGCAAATAAAAAGCCAACAAACGAACATTGATAAAACAGAAAAAACCCAGATTACAGTGTAAGACACAAGTCAAGACTCTGTGGCCTTTAGAAATAAAAAGTTCAATACGAGCCAATACCCTTTTCTGTCATCAGAATAAGATACAAGTTAAGATTCTTTAGCTATAAGAACACTTTTCTGTCAACAGATTAAGACAAATTCAATTTTTGCCTTTCAGATATTAACAAATCAAGCCAATACCCAGCTTTCATTCTCCAGAATAACCCATTAACTCCCAGAAGTGATTACCATAAAACTTCTCCCTACCATACCCATACAACATTCAGCAAACAGGTAATGAGAGTGCTCAAACTACTTTACTAAGTGGATGTTGTAACTCTGATCTAACACCAAATTCTCATTACTAATTTACAAGGAAATGTGTAACAGAATTAACAATCAGATCATGGGAGTTAAAAGGGTTAAGGAACTAGTCAACACTCGGGCTATAACAGCAATTTAAAATACAAGCCAGAAAACAATAATCACAGCAGCACAAAGTGCATTAAAATAAAGTGCCACAAGGGACAAAGATCAACACACGCCAGCAAGCTAATAACCAGAATCTCTGGCTCTAACCAAGGTCTTTAAAACACTATACTAACAGACAAGATAAGTATGTAATTGTTCCCTACTATTTAGTACAACAACAACAACTTCAAACAAGGATTCATAAGCAAAATGACACATTAGATTCATCCTAAGTATAAAGTTAGCGTACATGAATCAGAAATAAAACATCTTCAACTCTCAGTAAGATGTCACATAGCAACATTTGAGGCGCTTTGCCACGTTTTCTCAGTTGAGCTTGAGGCAGTGATAGTTAATTGTAGCTAAGAAAGAAAAGGCCATTAGAAGCTCCTAGTGGGTTATTATTGACTAATTTTTCGTGAGTGTGCAAGCTTTGTTCTTTAGATTAAGATGGTGGTGGTGCAATGCGTCGATTTTTTCGTGTCATAAGGCATTGAATGTATTGTCAACGTAGTGTAACGAAGGCAGTATCATTTGTGGGTAAGTCAAAGGGCCCTTTAGACCTGCCCACAAACCATACTGCTTTGGCTACACTACATTGACGACACATTCACTACCGTACGACATGACGAAATTGACCCATTCCACCACCACCCGTACCTTAACGGACAATACACAGACAAACAGTTTACCAGAGAAGTTAAAGAAAAATAATGGAAAACTTCCTTTTCTAGAATGTCTGGTAAGCCATGACTACAACTCACTAAGAAAGACAGTATACAGGAAACCGAAACACACCAACAGATTACTAGACAAGTCATCCTACAACCCTACATCACACAAAGCCACAATTATCAGAATTCTAACATGACACGCGCAACTAATATGCAACATGACAGAAAGCTTATCCGACAAGAAAAACTGCCTTTACCACGTTTTTCAACGAACAGCTATAACAACAACTTCATCCAAAGAAACACTCACCAACCTAGTGCTACTACCAAAACAAACAACACTGCAACTCTTACAACTACAGCAATCATACCGTACGTAAAAGGCTTGTCTGAGAACATCTTACACATCTAACAACCATACAATATCTGTATCACCCACAAACCCACCGCCACACTGCATCAGTTACTAACCATTATGTCAAAGACGAGGACAAACCAAGGAACAGACAGGGAGTGATTTATAAGATCTATTGCCCCGACTGCCAAGCCTCCTACATCGGAGAGACTGGCAGAAACCTCACAACAAGACTGACTTAACACAGAAAGGCCACGAGGAAAGGTGATGTCAACAATAACATGGCTGAACATCATTGACTTAGGAACCACAATATTCACTGGGACAGTTTAAGATCTTTAGATGAGATTTCATCTTGTCTAAGTAATATAATTTATTGTCATGACAGTCCAAATGTTACTGTTTATGTGCCATCTGGAAGAAAGACTATCTGACGATGATTTGATTCCTTCTTATTACAAGCGTTATGTCGACGATACGCTTGCAATAATGCCTGGACTCGATGTAGCTGTAAGTTTCCTCAATGTACTCAATGGACTCCACCCTAGTATTCATTTCACTATGGAACTTTCCAACAACGATTCAATTCCTTTTATTGGAACGTTGATAACAAAGAACGGCAACAAGCTGGAGACTCAGGTCTATCGTAAACCTACGAACACGGGCCTTTCACTTCACTTTCAAAGTCACACCGATTTGCGCTACAAGAAGTGTCTTATCAAAACAATGGTTCATCGTGCAAAGGAATTGTCCTCTACGCATCAAGCATTCGTCGATGAGTGTAGGCATCTAAAATCTGTGTTTCATCGCCTTGGTTACCCTAGTTCTTTGGTGAACTTTATGATCGACAAATGTGATTATTCCTCTACACCAGATACTAAGACAAAATCTGTTGAAACTTTAAGGGTCAGTATTCCATTCAAAGATCAAATCTCAGTGAACATTGTCAAAAGACAAATGCGCGATCTCAGTTCAAAAATTGGCATTGATGTACAACCAGTCTACACCAGTAAGAAACTTGAGCAGGACCTAAAGCTTAAAGAAATCAAGCCACGCATCTTAAATCAGCATAGTGTTGTTTACTGTTTTAAATGTGATTTGTGTGATTCAAATTACGTCGGATATACGACGCGCCATCTGTTTCAACGCATTGCTGATCATCGATACTCTGCCATTGGTCGCCACCTGAGAGATGCCCATGGGAACATTGACTTACTCAATGAGAGCCAGTTTAGAATGCTTAAAAAATGCGGCACGAAATGGGATTGTCTTGTTTATGAAATGTTGTACATAAGAACAATAAGGCCCAATTTAAACACCCAGAGCGATTCCATTAGGGCTAAACTCTTTGTTTGACTTTTAACGTTTTGTAATTTATTCACCGCTTCATTATATATATGCTCGATTTTATTATTTTAGTTTACTTGATAATGACGTTCTGGAAACGTCGAAACGTCGTGTCATGCTTTATAATATTTTATCGCAGTTTTTCATTGTCAAATGTAGTCCAAATATCACCAAGTTTAAACCAAAATTGAGGAATCAAATGAATATTTACTGAATGGACATTCTTTAGCAAGCTCTATATCTAAATTCTATATTAAGCTCACAATTTCCAAAGAAAACAGGTACATTGTTATCCAATATGACAGCATCGAGTATAAACTCTTGTTAGTAGAAATGACTAACATGATGACTTTTGATTAATCTTATACAAAATTAAAAGAACCAGGACATTCAATTTAAACATTACCTTGTTAACATTTTCCATTGTTACTGTTAGTCCTAGCACAATGATTATTAACACTAAATCATTTATTTTTTTATGAGCATTTAGTACCTTACCTTTGCACTGTTACTTAAAATTCTAGTACACTAGATAACAAAATATGTACAAGTTAAAATTTTTTTCAAGATAATTATAGCATTTTTTTCAAACCAAACAGAAGTTATAATCTAATTTGATGACACTGAGTTTAAATTTTGTCAGCTGATGTGGACCTACCATATTATCTATGTAAAATAAGATAAATAAGCCTAGAGTAAAGTGTTAAATAAGATACAGAATGAATATAAATATAAATGTGTCATGATAGATCAGAAATAGTAGAGATTTGAATTCTTATCATAACCAAGTCAGAGCCAGCCCCTTTCCAAAATTTATATTTACAACTCATTTTTAATGCCTTTCTAAGCTTACTTCTAAAAGTAATTGGATCAGAAAAGTGTCTTAAATTATCTAGTGAGGAATTCCAGGCAATCGCTGCCCTGTGTATGAAAGAACTTCGGCCAAGTTCAGCATTAGGTCTATCAATTAAACTATATTTAGCATTTTTCTAAGATTATCACTGTTAGATCAATAGAGCACTTAAGGACCAAGGAATTGACTTCATTTAAGCCCAAGTCATAAAATGCCATGTGTGAGTAATAGTTAGGATACGAAATTTGTAGAAATACTCAGGAGGCATCAACCCAACTCTTGCTAATATATCACCATCCTTCGTATATTTTGGTAACTCATGTATCAGTCTAGCAGCTCTGATATGTATCATTTCTAGTTCTTTAAACTTAGTGCCTGAGACCTCCATATCACAATTCTATATAAGACACTTGGGATTACTGTCTTAAAGTAAATAGTTTCTAAAATAGATTTGGGTAGAAGACTTGTATGTCTCAGCATTTTAACTTTCAAGTAAAATGAAGAACAAGTTCATTTGATATGTCGAGACCAAGATAACTTGTCATTGATTGTAACTCCAAGGCACACAGAGGTTACATACCAAATGATATACTCACTCCACTTCAGAGGTTTCACAAGACCTAATATTAAGGCTTAGTGCTCATTCAAGCATCACTTCGGATTTAGCTTCGTGGACAACATGTCTGTTCTTAAGACTCCAGGAATTAACCTGGTCTAAGACTTCCTGTAAAGTTATGACAATATCGTCAACAGAATTCCCTATAACCATAAATTTTTTGTAGCATTGTCTGCATTCATATATAATTCCCCACTGGTCACATGATCTATTTAAGACCCTTTTGCAGTAAAGTAAAGTAATGCAATCAATGAAATGGATAACGAAATGAAAGAGATGGAGGAAAAACTGGGTTCCGTGACAGCTTCAGCAGAATGCCGAAATCGAGAATTTGATTTTAGATCAAGATAACAACTTGAGCTGTTGAGACATTATGGCAGCTGGTCGTACTTAGATGTGCTCAAGCGTCATTGTTTTCCTACTCGCCTATTACCTAACCATATTTCCATGGCAATGGACTTCACCAGATCAACCGCTGACCAGCCACCTCCTTGGACATTAGCTGAAGACCCCAAGGATATAGCAAAGTTATTTAATACCTATTTTCTATCGGTCTTCTCCTACTACGTGAGAGGTCACCACTCCACCAGAAAACCAGCCAATTATGACTGAGCTGTGTTTAACTGTACTGGTGGTACAAGCCATGCTGGAGTTGCTTGATGTCACCAAGGCAACCGGCCCAGATGAGATCCATGTGCACTTGCTCAAAGAAACGGCCTCTGCAATTGCGCCATCACTGTCTCCACTCTTTAACAAGTCTCTAAGCACTGGGCTACTTCCACAGGAGTGGAAAACAGCTGACGTCATACTTGTTCAAGAAGGGCGAGGCAGAGTATGTGGAGAACTATTGTCCGATATCATTGTTATCGCTGATATCCAAGGTCAGAGAAGTACATGCTTATCAGTTTTAAGGATCGGCTAACTGAGGTTGCAAAATCGTGCCAACAGACCCTCTGGCCCAGGCTTCTCTTTTGTCCAACCTTTCATCCTCTCTTTCTCTGGACCAGGCCAGCGACTGCGAGGGACTCCTCACTGTGGAGGAGTGCTTTGAGGCCCTAAAGGGGATGGCAAAAAACAAAGTCCCAGCCGAGTTTTATCGGAGGTTCTGGGATGTGCTCAGTGGGGACCTAGTTTCTGTTCTCAACACCTGCTTCCATTCAGGTTCCCTTGCCTTTTCTCAACGCAGGGGGGGTCATAACACTAGCCTTTAGTAAGGGTGACCGTCTGGATCCATGGAACTGGCGGCCAATCACCCTCCTAAATGTAGACTATAAAATAGCGTCCCGTGCCATTGTTGTAAGTAAAGATCTGACTTGTGGTGTACCCAGCAGATTCATCGGTGAAAACGTCACCCTTATCCGCGATGCTGTACACTACACCACGTCCACTGGGACCCCTGCAGCTATCCTGTCCTGGGAAAAGGCTTTCGATTGCATTGATTGGAGGTCATGACTGCCACTCTCTCCGCTATGGGCTTTGGTCCCTCCTTTATTGCCTGGGTCCGTCTGTTTTACTACCTGGTTCTGAGTACTGTTAATGTTAATGGCTACCTTTCCCCCCTTTTCAATCTTTCACAAGGCGTCCGACAGGGGTTTCCCCTGTCCTCATTACTTTACGTCCTGGTTTCTGAGGTTCTGGCAGCCAGCATCCATGCTATCCCACGGACTTCTGGCCTTTCCTTACCTGGTTTCCCTCTGCTATCACCCATCAGCCAGTATGCGAATGATACCACACTCATCCTGCCATCTGACGAAGGTATTAAGACTGTTTTCCAAGTATATGCCCTGTTTGAGTCGGCCTCCGGCGCAAAACTGAACCCGGGAAAGTCTAAGGGTCTCTGGCTAGGCCACAGGGTCGGTCGGACTGAAACCCCTGTCAACCTGGACTGGTCACCCACTAAGCTGAAGATCTTAGGTTTTTTTGTCGGACACGGGAGCTTGGAGGAGGCGAATTGGCATCCTCGCATCGATGCGGTGGACCGTGTTCTCAAATACTGGCGCTCTTGTTCTTTGTCCTTTTGCGGGAAGGCCCTGGTGATCAACACTCTTGCCCTCGCCCGGGTCTGGTATGTGGCATCCCTTGTCCACATGCCAGTCTGGGTGGAGAGAGAGCTGTCTTGTTTAGTTTTTTCCTTCTTCTGGTCCAGCAAGCGGGAACTTGTGGCTCGCTCTGCCGTGACCCAGTCCCCCCTCTTTGGTGGTTTCTCTGTGGTAGATGTTCGTTACAAAGTATGGGCTCTCCTTGGTAAGTGGTCGAGAAGGCTTGCCTCCTTCCCTCCTGACTGGTATACTTTCTTGTCATTCTGGTGTCACTCTTCTTTTGCCGTACCCCCTCTGGTTGTGTTTTCTCGCCCTTTCTCTTTTGACCCAAGGGTCTTGCCGCCCTTTTATCACTCCCTTGTTCTGGCCTGGCGTGGTCTCAATGGGTCTTTCTCCACATCCAAAAACTGTCTAGTCTTCGGTTCTTCCTGCCCACTTGTTTGTACCCCTGCTACCAACATGTCCACTAAATCTTGCTTCCTCTATTTGTTATCTGAGAACATGGTCCAGCCGCACTGCGTTGACAAATTCAGCTTTATCCCCCCCTCATTGGATTGGCCTGCCACGTGGCGCTCTCTGTCACTATTTGACGCCGACCGTCCCATAATAGACCTCAACTGGAAGATTACGCACCGCGTCCTATACACCGCCCAGCGTCTTGCCTCTTTCGGATCACCAGTTCCTCTCCCGTTTCTGCGGTGCCCCAGTGGAAACACTGGAGCACCTGTTCTTCTACTGCCCCCTCGCCCAGAGTGTACTCTCCTGGCTCCAGTCTCTTATGTTCTGTTTCTCTCCTATGTGCCCTGTGTTACTCCTCCGCTATGTTATCTTCGGCTTCAACTCTGATGAGCTGATTGCCACCCCGTATCTTTGTGTACCTCCTCAATCTGTCAAAATTCTGCATCTGGCAATCCTGGAATTACTTCTGCTTCCGTAACACCCACCCTGGCACTGTGGCGGTCCTGGCTAACATTCTGTCTCATTTGAACTTTCACCTTCCCATCTTCTTCAAATGCTTAAGTCAGGCAGACACAGGCGCTTCTTCCACCGGCAGTGGGGCGCCCGTGGCATTGTTGCTTCTGCCGCTAATGGCTCACTTGTATTCTCCATCTGACTGTCCCCCTCCCCCGTGAGTGCATCTTTGTTGTATACGTACGTTTTGTTTTTTTGTGTGCCACCCCTTGGCTGGCTAGGGGCTATTATTATTGTTTTGTTTTTTTGGGTGTCACCCCGTGGCTGGCTCGGGGCTATAATTATCAGTGTGAGCGCGTGTGCACAATTTTTGGTGTGAGCATGTCAATTTTTGTTTGAGGTGGGGTTCGATTCCCCAACGAAGTTGTTGTCTGATGACCCTCAGTTTGTGGTGGACCCAGTCCATAGGCATCGCACTCCCGCCTCAGGCTGTATCAGATGTGTGGTCGCCAGGCATTGCACCGCCCTCACAGGAGCCTTGCCGTTTGCCTCAAACATAAAAAAAAACTCCTATGACTACAGCAACCATACCATACATAAAAGGCATGTCTGAGAACATCTCCTGTATCTTACAACCCTTCAATATCTGCATCACCCACAAACCCATCATCACACTACGTCAATTACTAACCAAAGATAAAGACATGGATGAGCCAAGGAACAGACAGGGAGTGATTTATATGATCAATTGCCCCGACTGCCAAGCCTCCTACATCAGGGAGACTGGCAGAAACCTCGCAACCAGAATGACTGAACACAGACAGGCCATGAGGAAACGTGATGTCAACGATCACATTGCTGAACATGATCGCCTTATGAACCACAATATTGACTGGGACTCTGCGCAATGCCTAACCTACAGCACTAACTACTTTCAACGACTGACCCTAGAAAGCTGGTTTACTGCTTAGAACAGACTCTGCTAAACAGGTGTCAACTACTACCGGCTCCATACAAACGACTCATGACGACATTAACATTACAAATGAACTGAACAGAACAACCTAACTTTACCAACGGATCGAAACAGACCAATCACAACCAACTTACGCCACTTGAGTCTTACATCCAACACGGCAAAACTGACCAATCATCTTACACGAACTTTGATTTCTTATAAAATAATAAAAAATATAAAGAACCAGGACATTCAATTTCAACATTACCTTGTTAACATTTTTCCACTGTTACTGGTATTTCTAGTACAATGATTTTTAACACCAAATCGTTAATTTTCTTGATCAGCATTTATTACTTTACCTTTGCACTGTTAGTTATAATAATTCTTGTACAACAGATGTACAAGAACTAACTATGTACAAGTTTAAATTTTTTAAAAGATAATTATAACATTTTCAAACCAAACAGAAGTTATAAATCTAATTTGATGACATTGAGTTTAAATTCTTGTCAGTAGAGAGATGAATTAAATTACCAATACCTTAAACTTTAATATCTTATAAAAAAAGTAAAGGGCCAGAACATTCAATTTAGACCTGACCCAATTGACATTTTCCAATGTTACTGTTAACCCCAATATAATGATTGTTTACAGCATGTCCTTGATGAACATTTGGTACCATATTTTCAGTGTTATTTTAAATTGATTTGGTACAATAGATAAATACTGCAGCTGGGTATGTACAAGTTTGGTTTGTTTTCAACAAAATAATATAGTTCTAAAACCAAACAGAGACCAGTATGATGACATTAAGCTTAAATCTTGTCAGTAGAGTGATGAAATTACCAATAACAAGAACTTTGGTTTCTAAACAAAATCTAGTAATTGTTAAGAAAAGGCTCAGGACATTCAATATAGACATTACATGTACCTTTGTCTGTACTTTCCAATGTTAGTGTTATTCCTAATTCATGCACCAGGGCTGTGTCTAGCAATGCCCCATAGCCCCTGGTACCTTACTTTTGCTGTTAGGTGACTCAGGAATCTTAGCTTTTTCATACAAAGCATAATGCTGGGCACCCTGGATTTCCCAGTTTCAGAGTGCTGGGCTCCCTTAAATTTTTCTTAGAAAACTGCCTTGATGCACTGTCACCTTTACAAGTTTGTGTATGCCTACCTCCAAATCCATCATCACTATTTGTCCACTCGGTTCAAGCAAGCCCAGTGAATAATTATAAGCCCAGTTTGCAGTCTGCTGGTAATTCGACCTCTGCTTGTCAACTCTTATACTAATGCACAACAGAGCTGTTTCCCTTAGTCTGTTGGATGTCATAAAGGCAACCCAAACCTCGTCGCCCAACACCAAACAGCCTACCATGCAGGACAAAGCTGAAAAGATCCAAGAGACCCTTGTAAGAATTCTCAAGTGGATAGACACTAATTGTTGTTCATTGTGGCACCAGGGAGACTCATGCACCAGATGCAGTTCAGGAAACAGTAACTTCCCATTACTTATCGCTAACACAGCTTTTACTACAATTCCAGCATGTATATCTTCACCAGCAGAGATGAAAACAAGCAGTTGATCTAACACTGAGCAAAATACAGCCCTTTAGCACTGATGGAGGCCATAACATCTCTAAAGTTGGTGACAAGAAGCCACCAACTCAAGAAAAAAATGAAGATGAGAGAATTTTTCTTCCAGTATTTTCTAACCACATTGATGCAATACAAGCTAATCCAGAAAATCAGATTCAGCATTGCATTGAAATTTCCCATCATATTATAAGTCAGTTTGCAAAAATTACAGAACACTTTCTTTATAGAAAGGAAAACATAACTTAGCCAAAGCAGGAGGTAAGAGAAGGTGACAAAACCACTTGCAAAGTCTGAACAAACATCGGGCATCACATAGGTAAGTTTGAGTCGAGTTATATGGTTGTCCTCGCTAACAGTAGAGCCAATGACTTTGATAGACTTAAAAGTATAAAAAAATGAAACACTTTAAAATACAGATGACAGGTGGAACAAAGATCGACTGACCTTTTTCAAATGACAAAGAACCTTTTTAAAGAAAACAAATAACAGTACTGTATTTATGTGTCATCAAAAGTGATGAAAATTAATTCTCTCTAAATAATTCCCTTTAAGGTGACCCAAGATAATGAATGGTAAGTTGTATTCCATTTTTACCATTTGCTTAATAGACAACAAGATAAAACATTGAACAATATTGAGAAATTAACTCACAATTTTTATCAAAGAGTTTATTTTTCAAACTAATAACTTTCCTTTCATCTGAATTTAAGTGACATGCATGTTATCATATCCTATTAATAATTTAAAAATACCTGGCAAGTTCTGTGCTATACACATAAATGTACATTAGCCTAAATTAATGCAGTACCTATCTTGAAATCAAACATTATTAAGAAAACGTTATTAAACAACTCAAATTTCCTATATGAATCCACCATAACCTATCTCAAATTGTGCTATATCAATCCACTGAAAAACTTGACACAGTATCATTATTTACTATTTTTGATCCCTATTCATTTAGACACAACAATAAGTTAACTCCAAAGATGAGACATGCAAGAACAAATGTTGTTAAAATATAGTTATTTTGATAGAGTTGTGGGAACATGGAACTCCCTTGTCCTTTCTATCTGTGAGGCAACAAATGTAAATTCCTTTAAAGACTTAGTTCATGGATTAGTTTATTCTCTTAGTGTATTTATTTTTTAATATTTACTTCTATTTCTACCATATTTTAGTTTGCATCATTATTTTCATTCAAGTACTGCTGGTGATCTGCTCTAATATGGAGTCTACAACTCTTTTGCATTTCATCCCTTGGCTTCTGTTTTTTGTATGCCATAATTCAATGTATACCAGTATTCAATGCTTTCGATCTACTCAGTGACAACTCAAATTCAATAATTTAGTCCTTCTATTTCAGAACAAAGCATGGTTGGTTATTTACATAACCTGTCGCCTATAAAGACCAGCAAAATATGAATCAATATTAATTTCCACAAAATTTCCAAACACTAATAAAATAAATTGTGCTGTCTACTTCTCCCCAGAGAAGCATTCAGTGCTCAAGCCCAAATTTGAGTCTTCATCACCTGTTAAAATACAGAGGTTCCAACTAAAGAAGAACCATAAGATGGCAGAAAGGAAGAATTGATTCTCAACAAAAGAACAAAAATTCAATATCCCCATGGAAGTGAGACACATTTTGACCTCTTGCAAATAAACAAAGAAACTATGGAAGCAACAGACAGCTCAGTAGAGGAAATTCAAAGTCAAGGAAAATAATCACCTGGTCAACATCATTGGCCATATCTTGTTTGACAGTGCTGCAGAAACTATGAATGTTGACAGAAAAACTTTGACTAAACAAGAAGTCCTGTTTACAGATGACAATGGATCTCTACAGCTGGTCTTGTGGAAAAAGGACACAACTTGAATTACAATAAAATCAGGGTGATGTGACAAAATATCAAATGTTGCCATTAAAGAATTTAATGGCACAAACTATTCAACTTTAACGAAAAACAGCCTATAAATGAGGCTGACAGATTAAGGATAGATCGAGAAGTTGTTGTATCAGAGAAGAATACAACAATTGAAGGTGCAATTCCCACCAGAAGGAATTATTTAAGTTAACTATTACTGAACCCACAACAAGTGCCACTCAGAAGTTATGGACAGTGACAAGAAAATCCTCAAATATTCTGATTGTGGCCCAAAGCAGCTAATGACCATGTGTCACAGTAAAATAATGGCCAGTATTCTTACTGTCACTGGGAAAGACACGACTTCCCTCTAGATACATTTGATGATATGATTAAACAAATGTATACTATTACAACTGAACAGGATGGGGAATTGGTGATTTTAAGAATTTGAAGACCTCAGTGATGATGATATCACTGAACTACTTCTTTCTGTGGATGGAACAGTTGCATTCAATGACAAAAATGCCAAAGAGGTGATCAAATCAGTGTAAATTTATAACCAATTGTCTTTTTGTAAGCTGATAGTGATTTATAACTACTTTCAAATTGTAAATAGGTCTTTAAATTAATCATTTTCTTTTACTCTAAAAGTTCTGTTAGCTGTATTCTATGCAAATTGTTAGATGTTTAAAAAAACAAATTCACATTAATTTTTTAATCATTTCAAACAATGGTTTTTGTCACCAGTGACACCTGAAAGATGCCAAGTCATGCTAATGTTTTTCAAACACTTGATGCAACCATTGTTTACACTGATGAAGAGGAATTATTTGTTTCGTAGGTGAAAGTGGGAAATTCCACTTGTTTTAATCAATAACTTCTATTAGATTTCTCTTTGTATGTTGTTCACTATATATTTTTGCTAATATAATTTTAATTATTTATAACCCCAGAATTTGACACTACTATAGGAAATAAAGGTCATGAATCACTGTGTAAACTATCAATAGGATGTGCCGTGGCATCACCATCTTTTAGATATCCTAGTAAAACTATGACAAAATTACACTGAAGTGTTAAGTTTTTTTTTTTTTTTTTTTTACATGCTAGTCGAGTCTAAGTGATTAGAGCAACAAAAACTAATAAAACTTCATTCATTGATCAACGAAATACATGAAGAAATAATTGGTTTTTAACCTTAAGAGAGTTCCGTTGCAAAAGAATGTAAGACTGGCGACTAAACCACTGCCACACTCACCGCACGAAATAGGAAATACTCAAGGGACTTTGTTAGAGCTTGACCCATTTTCAAAATGGCGGATTTTACCGCGAAAAGTTCGATAACAACAACAGTATACAACGGCCGATATTTTCAAAATAGAGGTTAATTCTTTACAAAACCAAAACCTAAGGACTTAATGTGATGAAGTTGTACGATTTTCTGTCCTTTAGTACTTATAAACATCAGTGTTACTTTGTAGCAGGTTGTAGCCATACTGAGGTTCATTTCAGACGTTTTGTGGAAACTACTTCTGTATCAGCCTACAAACCAATTAAATATCCTGACCAGTGAACCAAACAACAGACTGTAAACCCCTTTTTCTTCATCTTTCTCAAAGACTGATCTCGCGAACACGTACGCCAATGACAGAAAATCTAAAAACTGAGACTTTCGGCAAATTCAGAGCGTTGTTTGTGGCGATCATGCTGTCAACCTCAAATAAAACATATGCGCCGAAATCGGCGAGATCATCAAAACATCTTAAAAGAAAGGAGGCTCGGTCTGAATAGTGCACTAAAATAACAGTAAGTTTGAACCTTTAACAACACTAACGTAACGAAAGTGGTTCGCAAACCTTTAGAAAGCGTTGATCCTGAAAGGCGTGATATTTGATGTGATCAGTTTGCGTCCCATGAGTTCCAACCGCCAGCATTCGATAGAATCTCTTCCTTCAAAAACTTCAGTGACTTTTAACCTACAACTGGGACACGCAAATTGAAAAAAAAAAAATAGAAACGGCCATTACACCGATATTTCAAATGACTTCAAAATGGATTTCGAAAGCTACTGGGGATCATGTTTGAAGTCCTACGCACTATTCTATCACACCTATGTGTTGCCGCCGCATGTTCCTGCAAGACGAGCTATGAACTAAGTAACGGAAGTTTCCTTGACAAAATCTAGCTTACCCTGACATCTAAAAGTTAAACACTGCTTGTAGATATCCACCACAGCGAAGGGCAGTACTAACTGACTTACACACCGTTAGGATGTGTTGTCCTGACACAATCACGTGCCTCCGTCGTCTCCCCCCTGTTTAGACGAAGAAACCACGGTATGCGGTCAGCGGTTTTTGTTCTCATTTCCTATAAATATTGTTTATCGTTATTACTATTATCGTCATTTTCATTCTTATTATTCTTTTATCACCTTATAAATCAGTCTAGGAACGCAGACTTGTCAGTGGTTTTCGATTCTCAGGAGCGAAGAAAGGCGTCAACCGTCGAGTTCGCGGGCTACATGTAACCTTCCATAGCCAACAACGACAGATTGGTTTTTATTCCTGCCTTCGTTTCAAGCTGTCATCCATCTGCCATGACGAAATTGTTTACAACAACACTTTCCGTAAGCTGGCCGAGGGTATCTGTTTTTCTTCGCATATTCCAACACATTTAATTTTTTAGAAAGTTCTAGGGTAAAATTGAGCTTCATGGTGGACTTGAAAGAGGACAATTCAATCATTTATACCGGTAGGTCAAATGTTCTTTGCCGAAGACTTTGAAGAAAGGAAGCAATCAGTTATTAGTGTAGATGTAACACAATCAAGCATTTGTCACGCTACCCTGGTCCCAGAGGTTCTCTTCTGTCTACCGGAGTACGAGAATTCGGCGCGAAGCGCCGACCAACGAGCTGCAAAGCAGCGAGCGGAGAGAACCTCTGGTCACGACCAATGAGAATCTCACTTTCATGCCGCCAAGCTTCGGGTGACAGCCATCAATCACGCCCCTTTCCGACAACCAATCAGAGGTGTTTTACCCCCAGAGGTAATGATTTTAGTACTTTACTCTGCTTGGTTGTGGGAAAGGGGCGTGATTGATAGCTGTCACCCGAAGCTTGGAGGCATGAAAGTGAGATTCTCAACGGTCCTGACCAGAGTTTCTCTCCGCTCGCTGCTTTGCAGCTCGTTGGTCGGCGCTTCGCGCCGAATTCTCGTACTCCGGTAGAGAGAAGAGAACCCCTGGGACCAGCGTGTTGTCACGCAAGGCTGAAATTATTTTCATTTTGTTCCCGTTATTACATTTAATTTTCTCCTGATCTCCATCAGGGAAGCATTAGTGGAGGGTGCTAATGAGGTTAATAGTTAACTTACAATTGGCCCAAAAAATAGTAGATAACTGATATTTGGCCCAAAAGTTAGAGGTTAACTGATAAATGAAAAGTTTATAGTTAAATGACGTTCTATTGTGATATTGAATACGACTGTTGTTGTTGATAAAAGCAACAAAGTTTTTTTCCTAGCAGCGAAGCTATCTGGTGACATTTGCCTGTCCCGCTGCGTGAACCAGAGACATATTTAATGAATTAGGCGAATTACCTGTCACGCTATGTGACCCAGGGACATCGTACCTTGATCTCCGCGATGACCAAGGATCGACACAGAGGTCGCGTACCATTTGACATGGATAAGCACAATACAATGGAGAAAGCTTGCATACATTTCATCGACTTTATGGGAATTAAAGAACAAGTGGAAAAGTTCGGACTCGGCGCGTTTGATGATGGCTGGGTACCGTAAAACCTGTATCAAGTGGACCTCATAGTAACTGGACACATGCGTCAATAGGTTTCGATTTCTTCTTTCTCATACTCTATGTTTACGAACCTGTATCAAGCGGAAATCTCAATGATTTTTCACGCTTTAGGAAGCCATGGAGTGTTTGTATCAGAATCTATGGAAGTTATTATTAATTATTCCGTATCACTTTTAATTAAAACTACTTATTTGAGTCATGTATCTTGTCTTTATCCAATTAAACAAAAATGGTTTTTAAAACTTTCCAAGGAAAGTAGTACCTGGCCAATTATGGTGTGAATTTTTTCAGTCCAAGCCTAAGACATATAATGAAAGAAGTGTATCTTTCAGGATCATTGAAACTCCTGTTTGAATATCACTTTATTAAGCTTTATTAAACAACTCATTTTAGGTGCTGAGGAATGTAACTGTCCATGTAATGACGTCTTTCTAAAAGTTAGAATTAGAGTTCTTACCTTCATAATCCGTCTTTTTTCAATTTACATTTCCGGCTATGCAGGAAAGGTAAGAAACAATTCGCCATTTACACCAGAGGGTTTGGCTGTGACATTCATTATAAAACAAAAGAAAATTTTTACAATCTCCACTTCTTCAGTCTTTTTCATTTTTCTGTTTTTTTAGGGAAACAGATATTACAATTTGCCTCCAACCTTGATGCACCTGATATTGTAACAACTGAACCGACAAAATTCCTAAATCTTTGTATACTTTCTCAATTGTAGGACTTGAGAAGGCGCCTGCCCAAAGAGGCTGTTAAGAGCCACTGACCGTAAATATCGAGAATCCGCCGACAGTTGCAAAATTTCGTAATTCATTTTACTTTTTCTAAAGGACCCATTTAATGAACCTTTTTCGAAAATTTTATCAAAAAGTTCTATCGCGCTTTTTTTCCTCCGAAAAATCGAGAAGTTCGAAATACGCCTAAATGGACGGTTGTCCGTCCCATTAAAGCAATGAAAAATTATGCAACTTTGGCAACTTCGTATGCTACAACGCGAAGCAATTCCGCTTTTAAATTTTGTGTTAGCAGATGGTCATTTCATCTCTTATAAAATATTAATTTCTTGTTATGTTGTTACGTTTAAGTCTGGATCGTGACCCGTTGAAATAAAGTACTTGCCATCTATTTCGCGGAGTTAATATAAAGGTCAACTTAAATGGCCTATAAACAGGCCTGCCATGTATACTTGCAAATCATAATGTGCATCATCTAAAAGCTTCACCCTTTTATTTCAATTCCTCCAATTCTCTATCTTGGCCCGCAATAAGCGGCACATCCAGTCAAGAGTTTGGGCTATTTTGCCAAAATTACAATGCGAACCCCTAAAACAGCTGTCACGACCCATTTCAAGGCCTTTAGAAAGGTCTTGTTTGACATATTTACAATCTTCGATTGCCGGTTGTGCATGTCCTGATGGTGTAGTGGTCATCACACCCGACTAGTAATGGGGGAACGTGGGTTCAAATCCCGGTCAGGGAAAATTTTCTTTCAAACATTTATTCTTTTTGAGTATGATTATTTGGGGTGTACAGGGTCAGATTTTCCCTCATATACAGAATCTTTACAAATCCTATATATCTCCTATAAGCTTTATCCTTGTAGTTTAATTCCTCATGTATTTGGTAGATTCCTGGCCAAGCCGAAAGATTGGCCTTTACCTCCTGCGTAACAGCCGTTCAACGGATCGCATTACAATTTCAGCGTCATTTTTTAGCCCGAACTCTTTGAAAGCTGGACGCGCTGCCTTTTGGGCTCTTTAATCAAGGACCCCACTAGGAAAGGAATTTGTTGACAACTTTCGAAGTCCAATTTTTCACACCGCACTTATCCAAAAATTAAAAATTATCAAATTATTCACATTGACTTAATCAGCATTTATTAAGCATATCAGCGTGACAGAAACCCATTTCAGCAGAACGTTGCAAAGAGAGTCACGAGGTTATAACATAGTTAATAGAGGGTTCCCCTCTGTTAACTACGGTTATAACAAGCCGGGAACGACTTTTTCTCTCCATAGATGGATCGCAAAATAGAAAGATAAGGGTAACTGTCTCACACTGACTAGAACTGTCTGCAGTAGATGTAAAACGCAGTTATTATAGCTGTAGTTAGTAAATGTAAATATCAAAACAGCTTCCAGTATATATATATGAATAAAGTTAAGCGGCTAAGAGGCTACAATATCTGGCGAGTAATTCCGAAGAACCTCGCTCTGAACAACAAGTGATTACAGATTCTGATTTACATTCAATCCTTTTTGTTCTTTTAAAAGCAAGCACGTGACGTTGACTTGAAAAAATCCGAGCTCAACACCTAAGGCCAATGAAATATCATGAAGTGGGAGGGAATGATCCTTGTGTCTACTAAGCTTCACAGTTAGGTTTAACCTTTCTACTAAATCTGATGCACACAAAGATCGCATAAGGAAACACACGTAATCTTTAAATGATCACAGCTCTCCAGATCACGTTTCACCAAAAATATTACAGATCTATAATCTGGAGGTAAATGTCTTGAGAACAATGGGCATTCTACGCGATTTTCTCACTCGAGGTAACATGTACTTCACAGGCTCTGCGTAGCTGGTACAATGCCACGCAGTTTAAAAGTAATATAAACCGACTAACGTAGCTACAATCTAGCTGTAAACCTACTGAAATCTAAACTTTTCGCAACTTTCCTTAAAATTAACTACAACTCTTAGGCATAAATCCCATTGAACATCTTTTTTTATGATCATAATCCTTACTAAAAGGAACACGTTTAGAAACAGTAAATCACTTACCATTATCAAAAAACACCTCTACAGTAATTGAACGCAACAAATCGAGAAAAGCTCTCTGATATGTTCAATGTGAAGTGGAAACACCTCTAAAGACGTTCTAAAAACAGGAGCATACTCAGATTTTCATTAACATATGAATTGACTACAATCAGCTGTTGTTTAATTACTAGTTTTACTCATGCTTTTAGTTATATCTGCGCGCTTAAACACAGCATATACTTATTATTGATAATGGAAAAAAACCACCGATCCAATGATTCAAACCTAATTGTTACATAAACTGTAATTAGGGAATTACTAATGTTTCGATAAGTTGTAATAAAGGAAAATCACGCTTAATTCATCGAGGTAGCTTCATATTACGATTAATCAAGAGAAAACGAAAGAGAAATCGCCGTCACAAAGCGAAAAATGCCAAATGCAAATTTTTCAAAGGTAATATGCTCATATGCGGTAATTTATAAAGAAATTATACTCCAAAAATTCTCATTTAACAAAAAAAGTTCAACATATAATAATGCTACCTTTCACTAGAAATAGCACTGAAATCGTTAAAGATCATTTGAAAGAATAAACATCACAAAAAATAGCCTCAGGAGACAAATTCGCACGGAATCTCCCCACCCCTCTTGCCGGGGTGGGGAGATTCCGGGCTGCAGTATTTCATAAAATGTACTTGCTTGAAAATTTAAGTCCTCGCCCAGCAATTTATTTGAAAAATTGTGGGGAACCCAAACTAATGCGAATGTCAATGGCTTAGCCAGTAAGTAGCACCATTTCGTGACTTCTAGGAAAATATACTTTTACAAAGTAGCGGTTCCGCTAGAATATCTAATCTAATTTTTTATACACTAAACAGCCAATTAAGGGGCAACTGAAAGCTCGCTGATCACGTTAAACCACCTGTGCATACAAAACTGCTGAACAACATTCCACTCTTCCAAATCACGCAAAAGTGAGTTATCGTCAAGCTTAGAAAACCATGAATATCAGGAAAAATGTAAGTGTGCCGCCCTACGGAAATATTTATTGGATTATCAAGCTGAGAGCGACATCAAAGGTGTTCCCTGTTTTCTAAGTTTGAGGAATGATCACAGATACTACACAAGCTTCTAAAAAAGAATCTAAATTGTTTCCAGACAATTTTACACCATTGATCCTTTCTTTTAAGAAAAAGAAACGGTATCAAAAAGTTATTTTTCGTACGTTGCTACATGGAATATGCTTATGTTCACATATTGACGAAACTAGTTTTGTAAATCGCAAGGGCAAAATAAGTAAGTCGCAAAATTAGGATTTTCTTGAATAAGATAATGCCAACTATGACATCTGTAGCTCTTTAGAACATAGCTAGTAGAGCCGCGCAATCAAATTCAGTATACGTAAGCGTGCTCAAAGTCCCAATAGTGCACGCTGATAGCGTGAGCAAATCGCTTCGCCAGAAATTTTTTTTTTCGCACGAGCGGCCATTGTTAGCGCGGGGAAAATTAATATATTTCGCGACAATAATGGTACAAACAGAGACTCGTCCCACTAGTCCAAAAACGGAGACAATTTTTCGACCTTATCCCTTGGGCTAGAGGAGGGGGGCATTGGGGCCTCTGGGAAACCGCAAAACAAGAGAAAAAAACCTCCAAAACCGAAAAACCGACGAAAAAGGCAGAAAAACCGAAAACCGCCGGCAAACCTGACAAAACTTCTACATTTTCACCTGTACCGGGGTCAAAAAGGAAAAACCGAAAACCGCATCAGAGTTTTCGTGAAAACCGAAAACCGAATGCAAAAACACGTAAAATCCGTAAACCGCTCTGAACATCAAAACCGAAAAACCGAACCTTTTTTGGGCAAAAAACCAAAAAACCGATCCAAAAAACAGTCAAAACCGAAAATCCCAAAGCCCCCCTCCTAGAGTTCTTAAATGAGGCAGAATAAGAGAAAAACAACGGAAAAGGAGACTCGGCATCAGCGGCGCCGTCATGATTCGCTTCAATTGATATTGTTGTCCGTTTTTCGCGTCGGATTTGATGCACAGTTCCACCGGCTTTATTCTAAAACAATTGGTGCATGCTTTCAGCTGTGCACTATCGAGTTATGAAGCACGTGGGAAGTTTGGAGAGCACTCAAGAGGCTAGAGTTGCCCTCGGCTATTGCCTCGGGCAACTTTTACGCTTCTTTCGTGCTCTCAGAACTTCCCGCGTGCTCCATAACTCGATAGTGCACGCTAAAGCATGAACCAGGATTTGAATCCTCGCATATTTTTAGCAACAAATTTAGAACCAGGCACTATGTTTTTCCTTCTAGCAGAATATTTCAGCAGTTTTGATAGCATCTGAAGGAACATTGAATATCGTAAAGTTATTTTCACACCATAGAGCTACAAAATCCTTCACTGTTTACACGATTGCCTCACTAACATGATTACTGATGATCCATTCACACAGCTGCACACATCTTCTACGAGCTAACTTCTGCATAAACAGTATTACCACCACTAACGCGTGGCAGTGTTTCCCTTTGCGAATGGTAGTAAGTACCGTCAGGTCCACCAAGTCCAACAGAAAGAAGCTCACCGGGTTTAGGTGTCTGCCAGCGATACAAAGAAGAACAAGTTGTAGTTGAACGAACAAGACAATTTTAGACATTCTTCTGACAGCAGGTCATCAAAAATCATGAATAAATACATAAATTTGGAGCAAATCTTAACAAAAATGTGACCTTGCAAATGATGTAGATGGCAGTGAGCAACAGGCTCAGTAAGTGTCTAGGCTTGTTATCAAGTTTGACCATATTTAGCCACAAAAACAGTACCAAGGCTATGCTTTCCATTATAACACAGACAATAGCAAATGTTTGAATGCCTAAATCTCCTTATCATTCTATTCATTGCCAAATGGCATGGCGAAATTATTTTTCTAGTGCTTCCTTTTTCTTTAACAGAATAAGTGGAATTTATCGTTTGCAGTGGTTAGTGTGGTTTTTTTCCTTAGTTTGACTTAAGGCTTTCTGAATTGCTGGGTGACTGATTTCTTTTGTGACAATGCACCCGAACTGCTCGTTGCTTCACTACTGAAGGAAATAACAAGGTTGCTATCGTTACAGCTTGGTTGGAGACTGGATCACATCAGGAACGTCCATGAGTTTCGTTATGAGTAGTTAACCATCACAAGTACGGTGTTTGCGTAAATAATGAAGCACGAATTTTCTCAAAAAAGTTCCCGGGAATTTTGGGTACGAACGATTTTTCTTTAAAGTTTTGAGGCTCTCTAACATCCAACATGAAATTTGAGTTTAAAACGATAGCTGCCTCATAAATTTGCCGACATATCGCGCAAATTTCGTTTCGGACCAAAGTTCGTCGAAAAGCCAAGAATTTCGTTGACAGGCGTTTGCACCACTCCTTACTTCTCTTCTATGGAATATCGACTTTTGGCTTAAACTTTAGTTTCTTAAGGAGCGGAATGTAGTCACAAGAAGTTTTAAATCATGGTACAGAGAAAAGAGATAATGTAATTGATCTTTCGGTCATGAAAGAAAACTTTACTGAGATCTTGTTGCAATCAAAATGTAAGATCTGTTAACTAAAGCTTCTCCACTGCGAAACCTTACCTTCTTAGTTTGATTGACCACTCCAAATTGTGGGAGTGGCTTTCTTGGTTCACTTGCTTTTCTCTCTCTTCCTACCTCAGATCCCCTATTGATTGGATGCTTGATAGTTGGCATTAGGACCCGTAGGCTTGTAACTCACTATCCTTCAATAGTCAGGGTCTTTTGCTCTAAGATAAGAATTTTTAAAATGTTACAGTTAAATAAAAGAACCTTTTCATTTGCATTCATAATGAATTTAAAAACCCTCGTCTGAAAATATACCCACATGAACATGGTGAAGCAAACTAATAAAAACTGGAAAGCAGGGCAAAAAAATATGTGCTTAAACATTTCACAAGCCAGTGGAGGCAGAGTCATAAGCATTCCATTAATATATAATATATTATTCAAAGAAAATTAAAACAAGAGCCTAATTCGCAAACACGTAAAGAAAGGCCTGTCACCCTGGTAACAGAAAAAATATTCAGCAAGTATACAATACTTACATCTACAAGTCTCTGCCTTCTTCAGAATGGATTAGCATTAAAACAATAACCAATATATAAATTAGTACAAAATTATACTGTACAAGTTTTGCACAAGTTATTGCTTCTTTCAATAATCGTTTCTTTTTCTTTATCCAGTGGACATTCAAAAATGGGCTTTGATTAGATGATTCAAGAGTTTAATTGCCCCATTCATTTTGATTACATCTCTAACAATTAAAGATGTACAGTGAAAAATAAACCTGAAATTAAATCAGAGTGACACTACAGTGAACTTGTGGATATCTTATGCAAAGTTAGGATATTAGTGAATTCACAAGATTGACTCAGATTGGTTAAAATTCTCAATGGAGATAATAATGTACAATACTTACCATTTAAGCTCTGATTTTCCTTGCCAAAAAATTTACGGATAAATTGAAGGACTTCAACAACACAAATTGTTGTGCTGAAGCACCAGCAACACATGTTTCCAACCAAAACAACAGAAAGTAGCACCAAAACCACGATGAGGATAATCATCCACAACTTCAACCCTAAAAAAACACCAATGACCATTTGCAGGTTTCTAGAGAAGGAATTCTACCACACCTACTTTTTAATAATTATAACCCAATGAGAAATAAGATGAGAAATAAATAATAATAAAACAATAAATCCTTACTGTATGTAAAACATTAAAGATGGGAACTAACATAAATGTACACACTAAAAAGTGAATGGTTATTATCATGTGAACGTTACTTTTGCATGTGTGACCATTAGTATATTCAAGTTTATTGGAAAGCTATATAGCTAAGAAATCAAGAAACCTTGACTGAGCTACTCTGTTCTGTTGTAAGGTAGTTAGGAAGGCTAGTGCACAAAAGAAGTGAGTAGAAACACAAGACGTTACATAACACAAGTATGGTTTATCAAAATGATTGATAATTTCCAGGCTTAAACAAAGTCACTTACCTTGTGAATGTTTCACTGGATACACTGGCCTTATATTTTCAGTTTCTTCCTTTTCCCCTATTCAAAAATGGAGATGAATTAGTGGAGCTTAACTACAGGCCTGTGACTGTCCTTCCTAATTTAAATAATATAATTATTTAAAGGCTTTTGTTGTCCAACTTGAGTGATTTCTACAGCCTCATTCTTACAGATTTCACATCTGCAAATGGAAAATACCACAGCTGTGAGACGTCTTTATTAAGATGAATGAAGACTGGAAGTCAATGCACAACAAAGGAAAATTAGTGGCTGTTTTGTCTTTGGACTTATCAAAAGCGTTAGACATCATCCCTTCCCCTCTTCTTGTGGCCAAACTTAAGGTTACTTTCTACCTTCGGAGGCCGAAAAAATCGTTTGTTTTCTTTTTGGACTAGATTGAAGTTAGACATTTTAGCTAACGTTTACAAAAAAAAAATTAAACATCTCAAAAAGCATCCGACTTATTTAGAAAAACTTATTCTCAAATAAAAGTTAATAAATCAGGAAGTTGTCATAATCTCGTAAATGGGCAAACCCCCCAGGGTAATATTCGCAGCAATTTCATGCATTTGCATATTTTGTCTACATCGCGCACATGACAAAATTCACACGTGGAAGTTATCTGCTCGTGGAAAGGCTTTTCTCGTGGATAAAAAAACATAACTCAAAATTAGAGAGGAGTCCTTGGGTAAAGAAAAAGAAAACAACAGGCCCAAAGAAGAGAGAAATGGTAGCATTTTGTCAAAAAAAAAACCCAGTCCTTGCTGAAAGCGATGAAGGCTCTTGGATTGGCCAGGAGCCTTCGACAAGCTCGGCATCCGCTGAAGATTGGCAGCATTCAGTTATCCATGGGGCAAGCAGCTTAAAAATTAAAGTCAACACCACAGAAAGTTGTAAACAAGATTCTTTCGTCAGAATCTGACGAAACCGATGGAGAAAAAAAAAGAATGCGACAGATTTACCCTTTCTGCCACGGGTTTTTCCTTCGCCGACCTTGTCAATTACTAAACAATCAACAGAGGGAGATAAAAAAAAAAACGTGACTGCTACGTGATACTTTTCCCGAGAAAATCTTGATCCAGTGTCATTGACACCAAGAGGTCTCGTCTTCTCATTGGTTTGCGGTTTCAGGAGGCGAGAGAATCTCCTGGTGTGGCACTAGTTGTTTACAAACCTTTAGGAGCTAAAATCTCGCATTTGATTTTGAGAGAAATACATCCACTTTGAACGAATTTATAGGGTATGCAGATTTGATAGCAAACAAAAGTATGTCAGGAAATTTTGATATTTGAAATATTTTTTATGCAGTGTCCATCTACGCAACACGCTTCGCATATTTTTCGGTACTCTAACTTTAGATACGAATATCTAGACAACCAATCAGAATATCGGAAAAGCCTGACACACTTTTGTTGATTAATGCCTTGTGAATGAGACTGTGCAGCCATTTTTCTCGTGCCGCGGGATCCGATACCCGATAAATTCAATAGAAGGACCCTCGGTCGTTTCACGCTGTACCGGCTCCTGACACTTCCTTAATGAAAAAACTGCCTAAATCATATTTTTATGGTAAACTGCATTTATTAAGCTTTGTTTTGATGTATAGTTTGCTAGGGTTTCTTCAAACCAGCGCGCGTACAACTTTTTTCCCGAAGGACACCCACGAAGGTAGGAAGTAACCTTAAAGCTTATGGATTCAGTGGGAAAGTTGCACATTATTGAGAGATTATTTGAATGACAGATTGCAAAGAGTCGAGATCAGGGATGCTTACTCTACCTAGAAATGAGCCAGGAAGGAGTGCCACAGGGAAGTGTACTGGGACCTATATTATCTATTATTTTCATAAATGATCAGTAATTATTAGCTATGACTCTACGAATGTTAATTATATAACTTCTGTTTTGAGTCAAGTGTTTAAAAGGACAATGAAATGAAAAACATTCCTAGGTGTTCAGGGATGCGAAAGAGTTCATTAAGTCAATTAAGATCCAAGCTAAGAAACTTGCTTAACATAAGACAGTTAAATAACAAGAATCTTAAGCAGAGAAAAGAGGTGTGATTTCATTGATGTAATTTCTATTTATGTGCTTTAGAATTATGGTTGTCATCGCAGTTATCATGTGTGATTTAATTCAGTCCTGAAATAGTACTTTCTCAAAAGCTTTCTTTTTGTGGCAGATTTACCTAAATACGCCTGTACTGTACAAACTATATCTTCATTGTTGAATTGTATCAAACTTTCATACTTACAAATAACATTCACATAAACTGTTTGGCTCTGTGGTTCAGCAAAACCATTATCTGCTGTACAGATAAATGTTCCTGAATCGTTCCTGTTCATGTTTGTCACATCCAGCAACTTCCCTTCTTGTACCACACCACTGTTTCTTTGATTGGTCCACGTGATGTTTGGTTCTGGTCTACCTGATGCTTCCCAGGTTAACCGTAAATTGCCACCTTCAAGAACTGTTGGGTCACCTCTTATCCCAGTGACTTTCGTTTGGACTAAGAGCAATCAAACATTCACAAATAAACTTCAAGGATAATTAAATTCCAATTGCACACATAAAAGTCATGTGTGGAAGTGATAACCCTTTTAAGATGATTTTTAAATATTCTTTGCAATAAGCCTTGTACATGCAAATTAAATTCACACTTCATGATTGTGTAAATAATACAAAAACCCTCTGGGGATTACAATCCATTGAGTGCTTCACTATGCCTTGGCAGACCTTTATTTAAAGGCCACTAAAAGTTTTTCTGAATTCTTTCCTCAGCTTAAACTAAGTGTTATTAATAATAGATTTAGCCAAGCCTAAAAGCAGAGCTTGCATTTTTTCCCACATTTTTCAAGGGCACAACACCTTGCGCCGGCCAGAACTCAAACCCAGGTCGTCTGGCACGCAGAAGAAAATTTAGTGGTGAACAATAAAGACAATAGAGTGTTTATGTCTTGAAACTATCAGTTTGATAGTTGCCGCTTGGAAATTCGATCTTCTTGAAACAAGCATATTTGCCCGAGAAGCTTCACTTCTTTGGTCACTAATTAAACACTATTGTTTTTAAATTAGTGACCAAAACAGAACTTCTCCTTACAATATCAAGCAGACAAGTGATGAGAATAAGGGATAATAATCAACCAGGGGATTATTTGTTAATCCAATTCAAAATTCTCCAAAGTAACATTACAATAATTATATGGCAGCCAGCAAGGAGACTTACTAATACGATCATGGGAGTGAAAGGGATCATGGGAGTGAAAGGGTTAATTTTAGTTTCAGTTTTAGTTTTAATGACTTTACTGGGTGTGACTAGACCCGGAAGGGTTAGTGCGAACGGAACACATGGTCCATGCCAGGCACCATCCCTAGAGCCAGTAACAAGCTTTCCAAAAATAATTCAGAACCCTGTTGCTTTCTAAGAAGTTCACTTGATATCTTCCTGATAAACTCCAAATACACTTACATCTACAATCACAGATGCAAGCTTTCCAGCATCTAGTAATCAACACCTCTTTGGATTGAATCTACCTTGAACCTTAAAAATGAATTTATTGATTTCTCTTTAGTTTGACTAAAAGTTTTTTTTGCAGTGTTACCCATGTGAGGTAACTACCAAATCAAATCACTCTTAAATTAAGCAAAATGTAGTACTAAGAGACAGCACCATGTTATCCTCTCATGCAGCATTTTGTTTCTTTCTTATCTCAGTTTTGAGCCTTTTGTTTCATGTAATTTGGGTGTTTGATTCACGTGGGACCTCAAATGGCATAAGACAAACAAGTAATTACTTTGAACTTAAAAGTACATGTACCATAAAAAAAATCCTTGTCTCACATTTAATAGTATTTGGTTGATTACTTTGAAACATCATCAATCAAACAAACAAAGAAATATGTTAAAAGGGTTGTCAGCTAAAATTAAAATTTCCAGGTACTAACTACATTTAAACAAGACCCAGAGTGCATATAATTAGATAACAGTACAGTGCTAAGGACTAAGCCTCTCTTATAGTCAGCAACATGTTCAAGCTTACCTATAACTTGCAACTCAATTTCTCGTTTCCAACCATTGCTGTCGGGATCAATCAATTCCAGGCAAAATTTCCCCTCTTCTTTATCATCAGCCATAGTGACATTAAAAATATCAAGGGAAACACTTTCTGGCATGAACCTTCCTCTAAAGCATTCCTTCAATTGTGGACTGACATCAGCAGGGAAAATCCCAGCTTTGTTAAATCTCACAACAGTAAGCTCTATATTGAACGTCAGACCATAGTTCCATTTCAGTGTAGCAGGTTCTCCTTCATTAACCTGTACGATGCCAGGTGGGAGAACTTCAGATGAGTTAGAAGTAGTCTTTCCTGGAGCAGGTTCATACCATGTTACACTTTCACCACCTGAAGGAGAGTTAGACTGCTGTTACAATACAATAATTCAATGACATGATTTTGATTTTATTAAAACAAGAACAGCTTTATTGAGATCTTGGATAAATAAATATACCTGTTTATTCTTTGCAAGTTCCTTGAATTTAGACATTTCTGCCATAAATTTCAGAGTAGAAACCAAAGGAATTCGATGAGTGAAAGTTGCATTAAATCCCTAGGTGTTTAGCCAGAAAAAGTATCTCGTCTTACTTCAGAACAAAGAATAAAGACATTTTTACTCACACAATTGCAGAAAACAAACAAGCAGACTCTCACAACCTCAAAACATATGCTTGAATTCACTCACAATTTGATTTAACCCAATATAATTGTACACCAGATACACACAATAAAACTGCTTTAGCTGGTGTTCTGAAGAAGTTTGCGCTAGCACTATCACAGTGTTTTCGGTATCCTCTGAGGATAGCCAGAATGGGAGATGACAAAACTATACTCTTTGAACACATTGTTACTCGAACATAATATTTACCAGGCCATCGAATCGTCAAATTATCGCTAGGCCCTGCTTGAAGTCCGAAAGTTCGGTTTTCACTTTACGTCCATAATTCGCATCGCCTTAGAGAATCGTAGTGTCGTTGACTGGAGAGCTTATTCTGTCACCTTTAAGACCTGGATATCCATTCTTTTCCAAGCACAGTATTCTATAGCATTGTTACTTTACATTCTGAATTCCACAAGGTCTAACTCGATCGCAAATGAACGAAAAATCCGACCTGAAAATTTTGAGGGTCGGCCGCGTGGACGCCATATTATCAAATTTGATCATTCAGTGAGGACGCATAGAATAATGCCCCTCTAGTACCTCCTAAAGTCGACAAAATATATGCGCAAACGACGGATTCTGATTGGCTTATTGATCTCCAAACTATAGAGAAAGTCTGCGGACGAAACTTTACTTAGTAGGGGAGGTAGAGGGGAAGGCGTTCTCACGCGAGGCGATCGCGAGGTTCGGGCGTTTATTTAATTCGAGGACTGTATCGAACTGTGACAATCATACAGCTGGCAAGATCAAAATACATTAACACGTGAACAACTAAACGATTTACCATATTCATAATGTATTTTATTTGACCAATACATGACTTTTAGGGGTACTCCATTTAGGTATTCCATAGGGTACTCCACGGAGTAGGGCTCCGCGTTTTGTCACCTCCTTTACTTAGTTGTCCATTACACCCAACAGACGCTTCATAACAAGGCTAATATTCCCATTTCTTTTGCGCGGAATAATTAAACGGCAAGTCTTTATCTTTGTCACTATCTAATAAAATATATTGCGATACAACTTCATATAAAATAGTGTAACTTTGACATAAAGACTTGAAATTGGACGATTTAAGACGAAAAGACTCAGTGAGACGAAAAGACTCTTGGACGAAAAGACCGGATACCCTTGAAACTACTGCGAGAATTAAAACTGGATTACAACTCTCTGACGTCTACAATAAATTATTTCGGTCATTACCTGTGCATACGGGTACAAAGATAACGCATAGCAAGAAACACTTCATATTTGAAACAGCCGGCGCCCAAGCTCACGTCGCGAGGAAATGCGAACGACGGACTCCTTTCTTGTCGTTATTTAACTGAACACGAAAGATCACGTTCGCGCCGAAATTTTGATCATGTTGTAATGACATCTCACACATACGCACACGTTAGTCAGCCCTGTCCGGGCGACCCTATGAAGCTGGAACGGTGGAAAGGCAGAACAGTGGAATGGTAGAACAGTGGAACGGTAGAACAGTGGAACGGTAGAAAAGTAGAACGGAGGAACGGAGGAACGGAGTAACGGAGGAACGGAGGAACGGAGGAACGGAGGAACGGAGGAACGGAGAATGGAGAAACGGTGGAACGGAGGAATGGAGGAACGGTGGAACGGAGAAACGAACGGTAGAACGGTAGAACGGTGGAACGGTAGAACGGTGGAAGGGTGGAACAGTGGAGCGGTGGAACGGTGGAACGGTAGAGCGGTGGAACGGTAGAATGATGGAACGGTAGAACGGTGGAACAATGGAACGGTGGAAAGGTAGAACGGTGGAACAGTGGAACGGTGGAACAGTGGAACGGTGGAACAGTGGAACGGTGGAACGGTGGAACGGTGGAACGGTAGAACGGTAGAACGGTGAAACGGAAGAATGGTGGAATAGTGGAACGGTGGAACGGTGGAACGGAGGAATGGTGGAACGGTGGAATGGTGGAATGGCGGAATGGTGGAAAATGACCCCAAATCCTACAACACGGAACGGCGGAAAATGACCCCAAATGCTAAAACACGGAACGGCGGAAAATAACCCTAGTCTAAGTTTGGAGGTGGGGCTGAACGTCGTTATATCTTAAGAAGCCTGAAAACGTTCCTGTGCAGACGTGACCAGGGAACGTGCTGTGCGACGTTTTATGCTGCGACTAAAACTCATGGCAAATTTAGTATAACAGAAGGTAGCTAAACGGGTTTACGACGCGAAAACGTAGCTATCTTTCATTTATAGAGGCTCATTATTATTCATACCAATCAGTAAAATAAAAAAAAATAATAACACTTAATTTTAGTCACGCGCGTTATCGTCGTGGGGATGAATGAGCCAAGTACTTGAGTGGCTTTGTACAAAATTCCTGCAACATGCCCTGACATCCATTCCGTGTTTTAGAATTTGGGGTCATTTTCCGCCATTCAATGTTTTAGGATTTGGGGTCATTTTCCGCCGTTCCAGCTTTTAGGGTCGCCCTGCGTTAATCGCTGCCACGAACGGTCAAACAAAGAAAATCCTAAAAGAACTGGCTATGCGGCCATATCGACCACTCTGTCTTTAAATTCAAGAGGCTTTTGTTTCGGCTTCTGTTCGGTGGGAGCATTGTCGGTTTAAAATTAAAACCATTTTTAAATGGTGGTGTCAACAACGATCGCGCAAGGTGCAACCGTGGAAAATTCAGAAGGGGAATGAAAATTATTCTCCATAATTGTAGCTTAGGCAATCTGCAGCAGTATTCCTAGACATTTGCAAGTATTTGCATTTCCATTCCTTCCTGAAATAACGCTTTACTAGACTGCGTTATAGGGTTTTCACTGTTCCTTTCAGATTGGCGTTTTAAGACCTCAAACCCTTACACTCTCTCCCGAGTCGAAGGATTTTTTACTTCACTTAAAAATTTGCACACTTGAACTGCAACGCAGCATTTTTCTATATCTTCAGAATAATCAACATATTTTCTCTGCTTCTTTTTGGCTTGTGGCTAATTTTTACAAAAAACTGACAGTCGTGAGCTCTCACGTGCCATCAACTTTATGTAAACGCCTTTCTCAAGGAGTGTTATAATTACAAAGTAGTGTAATCTACGCATGTCTGAGATTTTCAGGGGGTTACGGTTTCCCATGAGTAGAGTAGTATCTTCCGTGAGGCCTAATCTTTCCTTTGCAGAACAAGTCTGAGTCATATATGTGCCGGATGCGCTAGCAGTGGTCATATACAGTCCTAGCTAACTATTTTCCCTCATGCAGATTTGAAAAAAAAAAAACTCATTTTCGTAACCAAGGTTATGGGACACACCCTCGTCACACCTCTACATTGCTCCGAAGAGGGCTCGCATTTAGCCCTCCTGAAGGCCCAGGTGATCGTCATAACTTCACGTTTACGCGTAAGTGCTTTGCACATTGTCTATATCTCCTTCTATTAACGGAAATAGTTGTCTTTTTTTGGATATCTTGAGCTGGCCTTTCGTAGGGTGGTTTTTCTAGCAAGTCTCTTGAACCGACTTTCACCTCATCCAGAAGAGACTAGTACCAAGTAGTTTGTGGCTACTGGTCAGCGACAAGAAGTAAAACATTCATTCGTTGACGCACACAGTGCTTTTGCCAGTTAGCCCCTCTCGCTTTTTTCTCGCTTCTTGTTTTTTTCCTACTGACGCGTATTGGTGAAGACTGGTGGCGATGATGAGGAAAATTATTAGTTTAAGTGATGTGCCCTTCATACTGGTTTATTTGTTAGTTATTGCAACTGCTTTATTGTAATTAGTCTGTGCGCTCGCCATCTAGCCAGGACTTCTTACTTTAATTCAATTAAGAACAGATGTTATTGTAGAAACTCTAAGATAGGGTTGTTGTTTAACAGTCTGGCGTAATACACACACTACCTTATAAGTCAGTGGTACGAATGTGTTTTGTACGCGCCATTATGGCCGCCGGTTCTAGTTTCAGGCTCCCGTAAGTTTATTTGATTTTGGCTTTTCTTGCTAACAAGTTTCGTCTTTATGCTACTGGAAAGATCTCCAAGGTCAGTACCTTTACAACTGGCTATGGTTTCGACCAGGACAGCCCTGGATTATTTCAGAAATACGATAAACTCTGTTTCGAGGTTGTTAAATTGAACTCAATCAAGTTTACTTCTCGGACAAGAATATGCCGCGAAAGTTCAGTTTGAATAAAACATGGAATTCTACATCTACAGACTCCTGATTTGGACTTCCCACAGGATCTAACTATCTGTGTCGACGTTGAAAGCAGCCCAGGAGATATTGAATTATTACAAAAATCAAGTTCTTCTTAGACTGGTTCATCAACCTCGTTGTCTCGCATTGTTTACGGCCGAATGGAACTACGATCACTGAGGAAACTAGCAAGCTCGTATATTGCACCTACTGTGTTTAGTCGCCTTCAGAGCCTTCGCATCTTAAGAAAACGCGGTAATCGTGGAGGTTGTCTACGCGTTGGATCTAGTCATCAATCTATTTGGTCGTTAGAAAATTTTGGCAATCAACGAGATTCTTACGTATTCGCCACGTTGATCACGCTAAAAACATATAATTTGATTCAAATGAACACCTCTCCTCTGAATTCTTGCGACACACATCGTTTGTGTATGGAACGCTCAATCGGTAAGGAATTAAACAGCGAGCTTTGTCGACTATGTCTATTACAATGAATTTGACATCTTGGCAATTGCTGAGACGTGGTTCTCGCATAAAAATGCCGCGGTGAAAGCTGAATGTACTCCAGATGGTTATAAGCTGTATGACGTACATAGATCCGGCCGTAATGGCAGAGGTACAGCTTTGATCACTTGTTCAAATATAACTGTCAAGCAGGTTGTTACTCCCGCGTGGTGCTCTTTTGAACTCTCAGCGTGGACTTTAATCAATGGATCTTCTCGCATACTGCTTGCCATCGTCTATAGACCTCCTTACTCTACAAAGCATCCTGTAACAATTTCTTCCTTTGTTTCCCAATTCTCCTAGTACCTTGAATCATTTGTCTTATACACGGAGCCCGTATTGATATGCGGTGACTTTAACATCCATGTTGATTTCCAGGATATTGCCAATGCAGAGTCCTTTGTGGATCTTATCGATTGTTTTGGACTTGCTCAACATGTGCACTTTGCAACTCGTGTTCAAGGACACACACTCCATCTAGTTATTACCAGAAAAATGGACAGTATCATCCAAGACGCACCGATTTCTGGCTCTTTTTTGTCCGACTATGCGACTGTATTGTTTCACTTGAAAGGTTTCAAGTCAGAATCCTCTGCCAAGGTAATGTGGTTTCGGAAAATGAAATTGATTAATATTCCCAAGTTTAAGAACTATCTTCGTAATTCGGAATTGTTACTAAGCACTCCCAAACACCTTGCTGGTCTCGTTAATTGTTTCGATACTACTTTGAAGTCCATCATTGACAAACTCGCTCCTAGGCGAAAGAGAACCATGATTCAAAGAGCTCAAGCTCCATGGTTATCCGATGAGATAAGATCGGTGAAACGTGCCCGGAGGATAGCCGAGTGTAACTGGAGGTCTACAAAGTCTACATCTGACCGGAGAACATTCAGAATTCTCAGGAATAAAGCTGTCTTTCTTATGAATAGGTCTCGTTGCGAGCTCTACACAGATTTCATCAGTAACCTTTCTGGTGATGAACGCAAGTTTTTGCTGCAACAAAGAAACTGTTAAATCAACTGAGAATTCGTGCAGCAGTGTTAACCACCATTCTTCCCATTGTTCTTCGTACTTTACTGCTTTTCGCCGTGTAGACATGGACTATTTGAGGAAACTTGTGCTTGGAGCGCCAACAAAATCTTGTTTACTTGACCCTGTTCCTACTAACATCATGAAAGATTGCCTCGATGAGTTACTTCCGATATTATCAACCATGATAAACTTGTCGCTTGAATCTGGAGCTTCTCCTGATATTTGGAAAGACTCAGTTGTTTTCACCACTCCTAAACAAAACAAGGTCTTGACTTGGTCATTAAAAATCTCCCACCAATCAGCAATCTTTCCTTTATTTCAAAATTGGTTGAAAGAGTGGCAGCCGATCATGTCTAATCCTACTTAAATGGGCATGATCTTTTTCCTTCACTGCAATCAGCCTATCGACAGCACCATAGTACAGAAACCGCCCTATTTAAAGTCAAGAATGACATTTTGATGAACATGGAAGATCAGTGCGTCACGTTGCTTGAGCTTCTTGACTTAATCGCCGCGTTTGATACCGTTAACCATCGAACTCTCTTAATGAAAGTCTCCAATCTGATTTTGGAATTTCAGGCTCTGCACTTAACTGGTTTGGATCATTCCTCTCTAAGAGAACCCAGCCTATCTCTATAGACGGAGTTCTATCGAATATCTTCAATCTTAAATTTGGAGTTCCACAAGGCCGTTGCCTCGGGCCATTATTATTTTCTCTTTACGCCAGCAAGCTTATTAAGATCGTTGAATCACATCTTCCTAATCCCCATTGTTACGCAGATGACACACAACTGTACATTAGTATCTCATCGGTTGGCGAGTCCCAAATTGCTCCATCATGTGAAGTTTGAAACTTAGAAACCTGGTTTGATTCGAAAATGGGTATGTTAAGTCATATTAACAGAACCTGCTCATCTGCATTCTATTATCTTTACAACATACATAGAATTAGAAAACATTTAAGTCGTCCAGTCACTGAATCATTAGTTCGTGCTTTCATAACAAGTAGAATAGATTATTGTAACAATCTACTATACGGCCTCCCGAATTCACATATCATGAAACTCCAACGGATACAAAATGCCACTGCTCGGTTAGTCACTGGATCACCAAGATGCTGCCATGTCACGCCATTGCTTATGGTCTAGCTCCTGATTATTTGATTGATTTAATTAGCATCAAAAAGCAATAAAGGTATTCTCTTATGTCAAAAGAGTCTTTATTACTCGAATTATCTAGCACCAAGACCCGTCCAACCCTTGGCGATCTTGCCTTCCAGTCAGCTTGTACCTTATCTCCTGAATGCATTACTTTCCACAATTCGTAACATAAAGACATGGGACGCTTTCAAGACTGCTGCCAAAACTAATTTTTTTTAATTTAGCTTTCAAATAGCTTTAACTACTTTTTACTTGGTAACTGTTCCCTTCGAGTACATAGGCTCGTAGGTTTTAATAGTTTCTTATATTCTTAGGATGTATCAACAAAGTTGAAATGGTAAATTGGCCACCGTAACGATTACAAAAGCTGACGTTTCGAGCGTTAACCCTTCGTCGGAGCGAATAGAGGAATTGTGGGTTGTGTGTGCTTTTAAAGGCAGAAAACGGAGCTACGTTATTGGTGGGAACATGGCAACGAGAAAAACACGAATAAATTAGTGGAATGAAAAGCGTTCGTTGATCCCTGTGGGATTTAGACTGCCGGTTTGAAAGATGAGCTTTTGTTCAAGAGTTTTAGTTACTTTTAGTTACTTTTAACATAATGTTACCTTACGATATTGTGAAGCGCGACTGAATATATCCACATCGAGGTCTGCGCTATATAAATGTAGATTATCATTGTCATTATTATTAATCCATAAACCAGCATTTGCGGTGGAATGTCTACAGGAATTATCACTGAACACGTGTATGATATGGCTGATGGTTTTTAGTGCTCTTGATATTGATTCAAGCAAGTTTTTTTCTTAGTGAAATATTTAGGATAAATAACTGAGTAAATATCATTTATTTTCTCTAAGAGCCCCACGACTCTACGAAAATTCTGGGTCTGTTATTGGCTAATATATCCTCGGTACTGGGGTCTATAGCATCGTTTATCAGTTTTAACAAAATTGAATTAAATTCGTATTATTATAAGGCAAGGTGGTCTTGAGGCCACAACAAGCATTTTGATTTGGTTCTATCTCCACTTAAATAGTCACGACTCATGCATTTTTTGTTTTGAAAGGCACCAAACTTAAAATAGCTGAGTTTACTAGCTTGGAATATTGGCCTTCAGTTGTTTTTGTAAGGATCTTAGGAAAATATTCTCTTGTGAGGGGTAATGCGACCACCATGTTCACTGCAGTGGCCACAGCCACCATGGCCTCCTCATCTCCCTCAGCCATCCTGTAAGATTTAATAAAAGAAAAACATATATTGAAATGTGTGATAAGAGAACACTCTTAATAAGGAGATGTTACCTTTTACTGACAACCGTCATAGCCACAATACCTAAATGAATAACCCTCTAACCGTAAAATCTCTACTTGTATGATATTCTTATCTTTCACAGAAATGCCTGCGTACTGCAACTTTTGTCATGATTGGAAATAAAATATTACTTGGTTACATGTTCGTACTGCAAACTTAGTTACAATGGACCTTCAAGGGATTTTTTAGTTTACCAATATTTTATTTTAATTTCTTTGTCATCAGTCAAAAATACTCAGTGCATAGTATCACCTTTCAATAATTTCTATTCACCTTAGAATCTTTCAGAGGTTATCTTTATTTTCCATTTGAGAATTCTCAGGAGGAGAGATTTACTTCATACAAATTGAGAAATACAACAGTACCATTTGTGTCTCTGATTGGATCAACGATGTATTTTCACAGTCATTCACTTCCAAGCTTTATCAGTCAGTAAGAAAAAATCTCAGTACATATGAAATACAAACATCACACCATGAAAAGTGCTTGAAGGATTTAACTCACTTATTGCTATACATAAAAAAAACTCACTCGTTTCCTGCTTCACCTGATTTTTTGATGCTTTAAGACCTGTTTTTTCACACTTTCCATGGAATAATCTCTATTAGTTACAAATTGAAAAAATATTATTTGAGCCCAATGTTGTTTCTAAAATGTAAACTGATATTTGTATAAGCATGATAAATTAAAGATCTCTTTAATATTTTGGAAAATGATATTTAGAACAAATTTAAGTCTAGTTTATTTATTGTCTTTTGAGTGGTTATTAGGTTACTACTTGCTTTCCTTTCCTTTTGTCTTTTTCTTTGTCATCTATTTATCAAAAAAGAATTGACTTAATTGGTTTCAATACCGTTATTAAGAATACTGCACAAGTTCACTAATTGTATAAGAAAAAGTTTCGTTCAACTGACAATACTGAACTAAAGTGATAGTAACATTGCAAAATTATGAACTTTTGCCTCTTTGTTGAAAATGACCAAAGGAAAAACAGTTTGCTAACCAAACACAAGTTGTTATTGTAACAGGAAATTTTTATTTTAATGAGGCTATGGTGACACTATTCACACTTCTTACAGAGGGGAAAGACTAAAGGTTGTTTACAGATTTATGACATTTTGTGGAATCATACCATTATGGAAGGAAATGAAAATATTATTTAACCGTTGGCGCTTACCTAAATGTCCTCTGGTGTTGGTGGGACTGCTGCAATTTGTCAGCAGTGTTGCGCATGGGAAGAAGCGTCTGTGTGTTTGGTGTAGAAAGCTTGGCTGACAGCCTGAATAAAGTTTGCTCGTTGTGTTTGTCCAGATGTTCCTGTTCATGTCTGTATTGGCCGGTCAACACATGCAGAGGAAGGGGAGGGGGAGGTGGAGTTTCAGTAGCTGCAGTATGAACAGTAAACTTATGTGACTGGAGCATTCGAAGACTTCCTGGGTTAACGTTGCCACAATTTTCCCTCTACGAAAGCTGCTCACAGACTTTCTGTTCATTTTCTGATTGATCATCGTCCGGAGCGCGAATAACTGAGCTTTCGTGAGATTGGAGGTCTGCTTCAGTAAATAAACGATAGCCCCTATATAGAAAGGATCTTTGTCCGCGGACATTATCTATTCCAAGATGTTAACAGTTATCCGAGAGCAAAGCTGGACGAAAACTGTGAGCTTCAAAGAACAGATGATGTCCAAGGACAAATATACAAGCATATTTTCGCGCTAAATGGAGGCTATTGTGTTTATCATCCTTTGAATGTTTTGGAACGCACATGAAAAGATGTGCACAAAAAGCTTGCTGTTTACCGCGTGGAATGTTTTCTTTTGAGCGTTTTATGGTTTTCTCTATGGACAAACAAATATTTTTCTTCTTCTGTAGCAATAAAAAAACGCTCTCTCATAGATTATATTAGATTACATAGGTTAATTGACCACTTCCCCTAAGTGCTTTTCAGGGTCAACACCCACTCATCCCACCCCAGGGAAGGACATCCACCACATAGTAGTCTCGCGCGTGGGAAATTAACGTCTCCTACCCCTAAACCTGCAGGAGACGGGGCCTAGGGTTTATTCGTCCTTCTCCGCGAAGACTAGAATATCTATCCATTTCTTGCCATAGAAAGGTAGCAAATTCTCTTCAGTTTTTTTAAGACCTGGAGTATTGGTCCGGCCGGGGCTCGAACCCTCGACTTCCCGCGCAACACAATCCGGCGCACTACCCACTTGAGCTATATTCTGCGTGCCTGATCGCATCTTAGAACAGATAATGTCCGCAGACAAATATACGTGCATATTTACGCGCCAAATAGGGGATATTGTTTATTTAACAGTTATTCATCAAAGTGGGGGTGAATAGCGCTTGTTATTCACTTTCAACTATAGCCAAGCATTGCACTCGAAAAGCACTATTTACTTATATTTTATATACTTATAATACCAATGATATTAATACGTTTTATCTAAATGTGTATATGAGACTAGTAAAATATGAGTGTTATACGGCAAGAGCTAAAAGATAACTTTTTCATCAAGAGAATATTTAACAACTATTCACCGAAGTGGAGGTGGTTAGTGGTGGATATTTACCAAACCATGAAGCGGAGAGGTAAATGTCCACCGCTAACCACCGACACAGAGGTGAATAGTTGTTTTAGTATATACTAAAACAGTGAGATAATATGCACCACCAAAAATTGATTTTAATTCATATATTCCAGCAAGGATTGCAAGTTCACGCGCGGATGTGAACAAGTGAGGTTAGGCAAGATTAATATGCATTGGTAAACAAAACCTTTCTCATTGGTATTTATCGATAAACTCCGGGTTAAAAACTTACACCATTACCTTTAAACATGGCCAAACCAAATTTAGTCGCTTCCTTTGTGTTTTCAGGGACTGCTTCGTCGTTAATTTGAGTGATTTCTTCGCTTGACACGGATTCAAACCGGGACGCCATTTTTCGCGAGTTGCTCAGCGGTAAATAGCAAAGGATATTCGGAGTTTGACTAGCCAACCAGAGCGCGCCTTCAACGCTATCCACTGTTTTAGTATATACTAATAACTGTTTATATTTTCTTTATTTTGATGTAATGAATCAGTCGGTTTTTTTTTAATCCATAAAATTTGTTTTTGTTTCGTTTACACACAAGACTGATACTAATTAAACACGGCGTCTTATTCTAAATTTCAGGGCCAAAAAGTAAACGAAGGAATACTACGGTAACCGGTCGTTTCGCCAACGTTTCAATTCGCCAACGACCCATTCGCCAACCTGTAGAGTCGTTTGGCCGATTCTCTGGATCTTAAACCTGCAGGAAATGCTAATCGACGATCCGACTTGTGGGAACTAAGGAACTCAACAAAAACCACAACGAAAAACGGCTCGGGCGAATTGACATATATGGGTTGGCGAACTAACAGTAGAAGTTGGCGAATCAACCGTGTCCTGCACACTGCTAGGAACAGCAATGTAGATATCGACTTTGCTGATCCTTACAGCAAACAGGACATGTGTCATATACGAACTAGTTGTAGAACGAGTTTCTCTAGACTTTTCCTGAAAGATTCCTTCTAATCTCTCCTTCGAGAACCACAATATAAAAGATAGGTCACCGTGCTTGCTAAAGAAATATGATGGGCCAATATTACCCAATCTATGCCTGTACTGGCACTAATTGCGCAGTAGGTCAAGGTACTTTTATGGTCTCAGATGATGAGCTATAGCAAGTTAAGAAGAATTTTGTTCTTTAACAACTATCACGACTTGTAAGTTACTTAAAACTTGTTACTTGGTATGAGCTTGAGGTCTTAGCAGTAAGGACTGAGCGCATTGAGATCTACACAAAAACAACCGCTAATATTTCTCAGTACGGCTCGAGCAAGCGAAGTTAGTGGGAGGTTTATTATGTGCAACTCGGAGCAAACTTTTCTATTCTGAATTTGCCGGCTATCCCAAATAAAAATTCACTACACTTTTAAAAAGAATACAATTTTTTTAAAAAAGAAATTGATACCAAGTTATGTCACTAAAAGGGAAACTATTGGTTGCACCCTTTTACATTCTTGCACTCAAGATAGTTCGTCTTTTCATTAATAAAACTCAAGAAATATATAAAAAATGATATTCCAAAGCCTTATGTTCCAGCTTTCTTTGTAGAGTTGCTTTTAAAATCAACAAATATTAAAAAGGTCAAGTCAAATATACAAGGAAAATAAAAGTGATCTGGCAGGGCCGGCAGAAATATTCATTACTCCATACTTTCCTGTATTAGAATTTGCTTACACTGCAAGATCGTCAACATTAGCGTATTGATGATGCTCGTAATTTTTAAAGTTTATCAACCCCTGTAAAAAAGGAAAGAAAACAATAAGAAATTGCGTTATTGCGATGCTTAGTTTATGACAATCATTCCATGAGCGAGTGTTGGATATGGAATGGTACTCAGCTAAGCCAAAGAGGCTCGTAGCGCTCAGTTCGCTATTGCCAATCTCGTATCCAATAAGCGCGACTGGAATATATTTCTTTATAGTTTTCTTACCAAAATTTTTTAACTCTTTAATTCTCTTCAAATTTAGGCAACCGGAAGTCAATGTTACCTCCGACCGCCAAAACGGAAGAACTTGAGTCACATGACAAATGCATCGCTTTACGACCGAAACTAAATGAAAATTCATCGCTGAGTAATATTAACAGCCGGACCTGAATATTCACACGAGACAAAGTAACTTCCGATCCAAGAAGTGTTTTAAGGGTACGAGATACAATAGCTACGAGACAAGAGGGTCTGAATGGGGTTTAGTGTTTAGTGTTATTTGCCCATGTTTTTTAGAGTTTACTGTTAAATTAGCCATTTTTAATGTTTACTGTTCTTGAAAAAAATATTGTTTACTGTTTGAAAGGAGATCCCAAAGTTATTTTAGTATTTTAAAATTTCATCTGCTCTTTTAAATTCTAAAGGAAAATCAAGAAAATCACTCGCGAACAGTGAGCCAAAGCTGAAATGCTCTTGTCTTCATTCTGGGGAGTACTGGGACGAAGCAATGTTTACGAATGTAAATGCTTATATTAAAAACACAGTCGCTGAAGTAAGGCAGCACTATAAAATTACTAAAAAGGCAGCAACAAATGGCCCTGAAGGAACTATTTCTAGAAAAACACAGGAGTCAATAGGGACTTTAAGATGGCACACTACGGTCGGTTGGGACGGTTGGAAGCGTACACGGGTGGCCTGGGACCAGGACAGTGAAAAGGCGCGAGGAATTTATTTATTCATTTATTTTATTTTCCTAGTACTTGCTCTCCATCTATGCAATGACTCTTAGCGAGAAATAACTACCCATTCCACCCCAGGGGAGGACATCCATCACACAGTTATCTCGTGCGTGGGAAATGAACGTCTCCTGCCCCTAGCTTTGCAGGAGACGGAACCTCCATTTATTCGTCCCTATCCAAGAAGACTAGAATATCTAACCATTTCTTGATGTTATAGAAAGGTAGCATATTCTTCTCAATTATTAAGACCCGGAGTGTTGCTCGACCTCCCGCTCAACAGTCCAGCGCTCTATCCATTGAGCTAACCGGGAAGCGGTTATTTCACCATAAGTTCGGGGAAAAAGACAGAGGAAGGTGAAGTCAAGATGCTAAACTCACTCATAATTTCTTTCGCAGAAGGCGCGGTTAGTGAAGAAGAGTTTTTATTTTAATACTAAGAATACGAATCAGTAAATTCCTTTTATCCGTATTGGGAATTTGAGCCATTTTTTTACAATTTGCTGCTATTTATGAAAGGGTCAACAAGCTGAAAGAAAAGCGAACTGAACTTTCAAACACTATACCAGAATGACTTTCCACACGGAAGAAGAATTTCATGTGAACGAAGTTAGTCCCCACAGTAGGAAAATTTATCATTTACCATATGCGAATAAAATTGCGTGCAAATTGGCTGTACACAAGTAAAAATAGAATCAACAAGCTGAAAGAAAACGAAACAGAACTTTCAAATGCAAGACACGACACTACACCACTCTACCAGAATGCTTTTTCCACACAAAAAAAGAAATTCACCTGAAAGAAATAACACCAACAGGAAGAAAATGTATGGCTAACAAAACGCGAATCAAACAGCCTGCAAACTGGCTACAAACAGCGGAAAAAAAATGGAGTTTTAGTGGGAATGATTCTTACAGTCTTTACAACAACGAGAAATCATGGGAAAACAGACCGTCTCAGAGGCACGACGGTGGCATCTCATTGGTATTTTTGTTGCTTGACACATTCCCAACCGTCGCAGCCAACCGTACTCCACAATCTCAAAGTCCCTATTGGTGATTCTCGAACGAGGTATGGAACAGCTACGAGATAACGTGAAGAATGTAAAAGAGGAGTATCTTGGTAACATTGACCTGCGTACGTTGCTAACAACTCAGGTGGAGAACCTTGCAGTCTCCCACTTCAAAAACGAGACTTTCAATTCTCTTCAGTACGCTCAAGACTTTGGAACAATTTCAAAGGAATCTTTAAAGAGAACAACGAAGTGGGGTGCGAAATACTTCACCCATGAGAAGTCTTATTATCCGGTGCCTAAATCCAGTGTGGATTTACGGGATGTAGATCTCATGAAACCTCCTCAAGCTGGTAACGTTGATCCCAAGATTGAGGCAGCCATGAAGGAATTGGTTGACAGGTATCGACCTGTCAGGCAAAGGACGGTAAGAAGCGAAACAACAAAAGACAAAGCGGGAGCCCTGCCGCCAGCTGTATATTCTAGTATGCCATTGTGTACTGCAGTAACATTCCAAGAGGATGTTCAAGACAATCCAGGGAAAGGCAATGAAGAACGAGTCGACCAGGATACAGATATACCACGAGCTATAGACGAAGTACCGAGAATCACCTTTGTTGACGAAAGTATGCTCGGAGTTGTCGCAGTTGATGACGTGACAGACCTCCCCGAGCAAGAGGATGAATTCGACACTGATTCGGAAGGCGATGCGGACAATGATACAGACATAGCGCTCAGCAGATTTGGTCGCGCCATCCGTGCTCATTTCTGCCTTAATCTCTAGAAACAGCTGGGACTATCAGCGCAATCTGGACTATTCAGGTTTGAAATATAATTAAATGTCTTTGGGCAGGATGGAGTGACATGTCTGTCATTTTTGTTGATCATTATACATTGTGAGTACTGTAGCCGATCTTATTGGTAAAAGAAATATTCTGATATTGCATTCATTACTAGTGAAATTTAAACACCCATTTATGTTAACTTTATCTCTTTTTGTTTAAAGTGCAGATATCTTAAATGGGACCATCTCACAAAGCTAACCAATCATATTGACGTGTTCATACAACGGAAGACAATCCGTAAAATTGGTTAATTTTACTGTTTATTTCGATATTCTATCCGGCATGGGCTGTTTGATTTGAATATCGTAATCTGATTTGTTAATGATATGTTCTCTCTAAGTGGTCACGGTTAGTGTATCCTCGCTGTAAAAGCGCTTTAAGAATAGATCTGTTATGGATTATATAGTTTTAGTGTTATCGAAGTACCCGCATTCAGACACCTCAGACAAGCATTTAAGTAACTGATTTTCAGCTTATCGACAAGCGCAAATGTTGTGTACAAACTTACCGAGACAAGTATTCGGTTAAATTTAATAACATTTAAGCCTATTCAAAGCGTTTTGCATATTTAAAAATGTTTTTCTGTGCGGTAGGGAACGGAGAAAACTCATATTATGGCTGCTCGAACAGACTTCAAAGGTGGGCTTTTGTAATTAAAGGTCCTGGTATAGCGTTGAAATTTCAGCGAAAATTGTGCAATTGTGAAGGTACAGGTAACCAGCTGTTCTTTCTGTTGTGATATTGTTACACTTTTATAACACCATAAAACGTTACTCTCAGGAGCAAATTTTCAATTTGAAGATAGGTACCATTCAATAGTTTCATATCGTAGACGAAGCTCGAGGAAAACTGTGAACTTCGAGGGACAGATAATGTCAAAGGACAAATTTAAGAGCATATTTTCGCACCAAACGGAGACTTACTGTTTATTACCCATCAAACATTTTGCAACGCCTAGCAATAATTTTTTTTTGTTTCTTGCGTGGGATGTCTAAACCTGTGTACTTTTCAGTGTTCTCTGGTACGGCTTTATAAGACACTTACTCATCGGTAATAACAACTTCACGCTCTTTAAACTTGAACTAAATTTTAAAAGAACACTTTTATCGTAATTTATAGGAGTAAGATTTGAAAATCTGGGAAAGTCACTCAGGATATATGTCGGAATATTCCACAGTTTTATCTGGGGGCATAGTTGAGACCAATTAGGTGCGAGCAAAATATTTGATGGATCATAAGAGCTGATGACCGGAGCTGAGGCAACCAATCAGAACACCAGAATGAAAATTTACTTATATACATTACACTATACTTTGTAAAGCTTTCGATTGTGCCTTAATTTTTTGGGCTAGTTCTAGCCCTAGAAAGAGAGCATCTTGCCAATACAATCCCTTTATTTAGATGATTTACTGTATTCTACGTTTCGAAGTAACTTTCGAAGGTGGTAGATTGGAATATTCACATTTTAAAAAGAAAGAATACACTACGGAGAGTGTCTCTTTGTAAAATTTCTTTGTTTACCTTCTGCCTTTCCATTTTTTTAAGTTCATTCCTTAAATGCTCAAAAGATGGTCTCGCGTTAGGGTCATTTTTCCAACAGTTTGTCATTATGTCATACCTAAAACAGAAAGATATCATGAGCATTTAAGCATTGGCTGAGGCGTTATTATTAACTCAGAAAATATTGGGTTTTTTTTTAACAATGTCCAAATAGAATGTAGATCAGGAACGATTAAACTGTTTAGCGTCAAATTTAAAGGTTTTAAAATCAAGGATACAAGGCCAAACGAAACAAAATCGTGATAATATACTTATTGCATCATTTCCCTTCGGTAGACTGGTTCAACATGCTAAAATGGTCTAATCTAAGACTAGGCACGCAGATCAAAAATAAAAAAAACAAAAAAGAAAATAATATTTAACAAAAGAAAACTCCAACACGATATTATCATACAACTTATCGTCCACATGTTGGGGTTTAGGCATTCTGTATCCCTCTTGAAGGGAGTGTGCGATTTTCCTTCCATCCATCCTTGGATATGGTGAACCTCCTGAAATAAGGCAGCTAGTGTTTATATCATTCAATATGAAAGGCTCTGTCGATGTAACAATATTTTCATAGAACACTATCAAGTCCATCGACGATAGTAATCTAAATGAGAAAGCCGAGTTCCCTCAGGTAATGTTGCACCCTGCTAAATTCACGACTTCTTGTCACCTCAATTGCTGAAGCTAAAAATGTACGGCTTGTCTCTCAGTCTTACAACTTACCAATTGTGAAAATCTCATAGAGGAGAACTCCGTAGCTCCACCTGCAAAGCGAAAGAACTGAATTGAGGGGAAAAAAAACTTTCTTGTCTCCAAAAAAGGAATTCGAACTACTTTGGCAAGACTTCATGGCAGATGCCATGTACTTAATGGGAGTTGGTTCCTGACCATTACTCATAATTTAGGAGTTAGTCCTGGAGCATCTGTAATCCGGTGGGAATTTTGTGATAAAAGCAAGCCACCAATTTAGACATGTTAAAGGGACACTGAGGAACATGTAAAATGTAGTCGGAAATTTTGTGACTAGCACCACCGACTGCTGTGATGAGTTTGAATTGTGACCTCAAAGTTCCAGCATGAAAACGAGGCTAGACCTTGAAATGCCTTTAAGGTCATTAATGACAGCGAATCGTTACCAAAGTGATTTATATTCCGTATTAAATTATATCTGACACATCTAAGTGACTTTTTTACACCATGAACCGCAACGATGGGTTTAAATTGTGGCGATTATGTTCCAACATGGAAACGAGGCTGTCCCCCAAAATGTTTTAAGAGCGTTGTTAAGAGCAAAAAGTTGATACCAAAGTTACTTAATCTTCATTTTTAAGTGTATCTGACACACTAAAGAAAACTTTAAGTGTTAAACCTGGTGTAATATAGATTGGAAAATGCATCAACTTATTTTGATTCCTGTAAAATAAATACATTGACCCGGTTGAAATCAACAAAATATGCAGGTATTACATTACAAGGGCCAGACGCTATGGCAAAGGCATCCTAATCATTGACCTCTTCCCTCCTTCTTCTTTTTCTCCGTTGTCGTCAAAAGGCTTAACGTTGCCCTCTTTGATGTTAGCAAAGAGCTCATGCCCATCTTAGTGGAACATCTCTTTTTGGCAGAGCCACATTTGACAACATGCAAGACTGCATGTCTCATCAGTGGAATCACTTACACGAAAATAAACACAGTATTCCATACACTTTAGCCTTTATTGTTATAAAGTGTATAATTATGACCTCCTCCAGCAATGCAGCTTGCAGTGGAGGTAGTCTTTGGGCTTGTTTCTACCACAAAAGTGATCACCACAGAAAAGTGCGTCTTTGGCTGGTATCGCTGGCAAACTAGATTCAGCAAACGTATTTCATGCAGGGTACATGGTTCTACCCAGATCTCTCAGTCCTGTTAGTCTATCCTCGTCAGATTCGAGGACCGCTTTCCAGCGGGCCAGCTTCCCTTTACCAGCGAAGCTTCTGGTAATAAAGGCTCCAATTCAGGCATAAAACCTAAGAAATGCTGCAACTCTAGCAGGTCTTACAGCACGGACGATAGGACTCAGCAGTATTGAATGCGCCGCCCTTTTTCTGAGAGGTGAATGCCTCGAGAGTTGGTAAATGAAGTGCATAGCCATCCGTTGGAACTACCCAAATAAATCGCATCATTGTCTTTATTACTCTCATGTATTGACGTATAACCCTAAACAACGGAATTATGGCTTACTGAACATAAACCACCTCCATCTCCTCGTCCAGCAAGTGCTCGGTCCACTCATCTTGCCGACCGCGCCTATTTTTCGCAACTGGGTCATTATGCAATAACCCTAAACAACGGTTAGCTCAATTGGTTAGAGCGCTGGACTGTTGTGCGGGAGGTTGAGGTCGATGGTTCGAGCCTCGGCCGGACCAACACTTAAGATCTTAAAATAACTGAGGAGAATGCGCTACCTTTCTATAATATCGAGAAATGGATAGACATTCTAGTCTTCTCGGATAAGGACGAATAAACCGTAGGTCCCGTCTCCTGCATCTATTAAATAGTTAATTTGGTTAGTCAGGGGACGTTAAAGAACCCACTCACGAGATTACTGTGATGTAGTCTGGCCTGTTTACAGGGAATTGGGGAGAGGGGGCGTCTTCAAATAAGTTTCCTTCCATTGTTTGTAAACTGCTGATGCAGTCCGGCCAAAGTCCCCCGAAAAGTGTTGTGATGCGCATTTGATCATATCCACATGTTAATTTGCGCAATATAAATATTAAATTATTAGTATTATTTTTATATTTTATAGATCAATTTCTATAGCGCATTTCCATGTAAATGCTCTAATGCGCTTTACAACACTGTGCGGGGGACTTTTCCAGACTGCCGGCGGCAGTTTACAATTAATAAAGGAGAAATTTTTACAGACGCCCCCTCCCCCCTTCCCAGTAAACAGGCCAGACCACATCACAGTAATCTCGTGATGTGGGTTCTTTAACGTCCCTTGCCGAAATTAACTAATTGATAGGTGCAGGAGACGGGACCTCCGGCTTTACGTCCTATCCGAGAAGACGAAGCAATGTGAGTGAAGCGTCTTGCTTAAGGACACAACGTCAAGCCCCAGCCAGGACTTGAACCCGGGCCATCTGACCTAGAGTCCAGCGCACTGACCACTGGACTACTCACGCCTCACGTGATAATATTATTATTATTATTATTATGCAATCTGCCGGAATGTACTATTATATGCTGCAGATCCTGACGAGGCATTTTCAACTTCTTTGCTGGTGCGTAGATCTTCATGTCGAGCGACATGACCGTCTTCCCAGATGTAACTACTAACATCGTCTTGATATTCCGGGGTTGCGTTTGATCATTCAGTGAGGTGATCCACTCGCGCAATCGTGCAGTCATTAGAGTTGGTGTTGCTGCCCGTGTCACAGGTATTTTATCAGCGATGAGCGAGTTGTATGGAAACCATATCGGTCCATCTGTACTGTTTCCACGCTGATTTTTCAACCCTAAATACCCATGATATCGCTCTTTGTTCTGTTGCCTGCATTCCTTCAGTTGTAGCTATCGGCGGTCAAACTATGCCCAAGAAGCGATAAAAAATCGTACACCTGACTCGTTCCAATGTTCATTCTAAGCAAAGAGACCAAACCGTGGGTAAAGAGGCCCGACGGGCGTAGGACTTTCAAGAAGGTTGAAACTGATTCGGGAAGCTCTCTAATCTAGCGTCTCCGATCTGCTCACGCGTGGGTGGAAAGACTCGTCTCTCGCAATGATCATGTGAGAGGCCAGCCGCGGTGAAAGGGATGTTTACCCTAGAGTTCACGGGTCAAACTGGTTTAATCATGCAGCCGTTGGTTAAAACCGAAAAAGGAAATTTAGTAGAAAATTTGTCCCCATGAAAAACAAGTCGAGAATGAGACAAATATTTTACCCATTGTTCACGTGCATTGTTCACGTCCAAGTGTTCACGTGCCTATTGGGAAACGGGAAAAGAAAACACTATGCGCAGTACATTTTTCTGAAATTACTACCACAAAAAAAGCCTTAGAGAAAGTAAATCATTTGTATAACTTATTTTCGAAGAAAAGGGATCGGTGCATATCAAGTTTTACTCAGAAATCAAAATGAAAATACAAAACTAGCGTAGTTTTTACGTGTTTGTCTAAACACGACTGTAGACTTGTTACCTGGAAACGGTGAATGAGAAACAAGACGAAAGTGACCAAGAAATATTTGGAGACAGACTATTGTATTCAAAACAGTTCTTGGTGACTGTTAGAAACAAAAGACGTTTGAACCTTTTACGTCTGCGAAACCCGCGCAGTAGATTACTAGACTAATGTCCATGCTTAGCCTCGTTGTTTACTTGAGAAAATTGCGTAGCTCTATTGGATAATTTTAAAAGTTGTACGTTTTGACACAAAATCTTCAATTACATAACACTTTAGGGACATGTCATAGTTGAATATAATATTTACTGGGCTGTGCAAACGTCAAATTGTCGCTAAGCCTCACTTGAAGTAATAAAGTTCGATTTCACTTTTTAGCAATAATTCGCATCGTTTCAGAGAATCGGAATGCCGTTGACTCGAAAGCTTATTCCGTCGTTTTTAAGACTTTGATATCCATTATGTTCCGAACAGAGTATTCGATGGCATATTCAGTTTTCACTTTGAGCTCAAGAAGGTCTAACGCAGGCGGAAATGTACGGAAAATCCAACTTTAAAATTTTGAAAGGCGGCCGCTCGGACTTCAGTTTGATCATTTATTGAGAAAGTGTTAGTGCTACTTAGCATGGGGAGATAGGGGGAAAGCGTCTCTCACACCTGAAAATCGCGCTACGCGGGTGTCCATGTGTTCACTTACAGGGGAGTTGTCCGGAAAACTTGAACAACGAGTGATTACATATTTAAGGATAACGAAATAACCTAAAAAAAAAATAGCGCGTGGTGACCCCTATTTTTAATGACACCGAACAAAAGGAAAAAGTCTGTAAAACACATGGTTAATTTTTCATTCAGTGCAAAAACTGATTTGCCAGTATATTTGGGTGTGCAAGTGGGAGTTGAGAAAGGTCTTAAGGCAGTCATTTTGATGATTAAAACTTAAATTACCTTATTCTGAGGATCGTATCTGCTTGTTATTTTAAAGATTTTTACATAAACTAATACTTTAGATTTAAAAAAATCAAATTCAAGAGGAATTAACTGGAAAATTTCATTTTTCTACACCTTTTAAAAAAATGCAATGTCAGCAAACCATTTATAACTACGTAAAGGACTCTGGTGATGATCCTTTGCGAGAAAGTTAAAGTCTTTAATATTTGCCTGGTGCCGTCAACACTACCACCTCCCAACTAGTATCTATTGGAAGCAGAGGTTCGATTTCTGTCGACGTCTGACCGTTTTCGAGCTTCTCTTTTTGCAATTGTTTATGTTGCAGTGCACCTGCGAGGATCATTTATCTACTTGATTTTGATTCAAAGGCGAAATGAAATTTATTTCGTTGAAAAATTTTGATAAGCTTAAGAACTGCAATTAGGTCGTCCTTTTACTCACACATCACTTTTTGTGGAATATCTTCCGTACAGCAACGCCTCAATGGCAGTCCATTTTACAGGGAGACGCCCCTGAATAAGAAAAAATATAAGAAGTTGAAGGAGTCAATTCTCCATATGACGAGATAAATGCACGAGAAGTTCTGAAAACTAAAATAGTTTACAGAGCTTGTTTACTATTAACGGTCAGTCGAGTGTAACGTCCTTACGCATAAATCGAGGATCACAAGAAGGTAAGTCGCTAAAAGCTATTTTTACCCCGGATTTTCTGTCGTAAATGTTTTCCTCTTGCACATCTCTGGCCATTCCAAAGTCTGTCACTTTGCATGTTTCTCCTTCTCCAACCAACACATTACGACCGCAAGGTCACGATGAACAACCTTTGACAAGAAGAGAATGTTGCGTTTTACAATCTCTAAAGAATGCAGAGTTGACACGCATCCCATCATTAGGCATTGAGTCTAGGAGTCAATAAAAATGGAAGTTTACTTTGTGCATAAACCCCCTTCAGGCGGCTAGTACATCGGTTAATAATTTCTCAAGGCAATCTCTCAGTTAGGACATTATCAGCCCAAATACCAGCAAGTCAGAAGAGGATTTTTTTTTCACTTTTACAGTCAAACTAAGTGAAGCGCACCCCTCAAGATTACATTAATGAATCGATCATTTGGATATTGAACTCGCCAGTCGTTTCAAGAATGCAATAATGAATTGATTATTTGATTATTGAACCCACTAGCCGTTTCACGAATGCAATAATGCATTGATTATTTGAATATTGAACCCGAAAGCCGTATCCGTTTTGAAAAGGCGTAGATCATTGTTCAAATTAGAAGTCCATTTCTGATGTCCAACAAGACTGTTCTATTTGACGACGAATCCTGAAAATGAACAAACTGCACTGTAAAAACACTGCGAAACAGTCGATCGCAAATAGTAACGAAATTAAAAAAAAGTCTAGCGATGGCTTCGCCCGTAAACTATTTTTTCGACCTTGAATACGCACAAGAATTTCTACAAGTTCGTCAAGATGTAAATAGGCGAAAAAGCTCTCGATAACATTCCATTTACAACATTTACAAGAAGTTCTACACAACATTCGAACTCACCTTTCCCGCCAAGTCTGACGCCATGTTGAAATAGTTCCGATCCATCATCACGTGTTCGGATAATCCAATCAGAAATGGACTTCTGATTTGAACAATGATCCGCGCGTTTTCAAAACGAATACGGCTATCGGGTTCAATATTCAAATAATCAATCCATTATTGCATTCTTGAAACGGTTAGCGCGTTCCATGTTCAAATATTCAATTCGTTATTGCGCTCCTGAAACGATTAGCGGGTTCAATATTCAAATAATCAAATCATTAATGTAATCCTGAGGGGTACGCTTCAATAAGTTTGACTGTAAACCCTCCAATAAATTTTCATATTGCTTGTTGCGAGCAAATTTGTTTACTTTTTTTTCGTACTTTCTGAAGAAGCATTTAAGTCAGCTTTTTAATGTGAATAGTGACTGTTACTGGATTATTCCGCAAGACGAGAACATTTTCGCCTCACGGTGTGACGTCAGTCATACAAGGAAGTTTTAGTATGGAAGGAAAAATCACTGACTCACTCTCTCACCCATTCCATTAAAAAAGTTCTTAGACAAATAAATAATAATAAATAATAATAAGTAATAATAATAAAAATAAATCACGCACTAAGCCCTGGATCAACGCGTTATCCTCTGCCACCGCTGCTAAGTTTGCTTCTATCCCCAGGGTCACCCCACTGTCTTTTGTTCAAGTATCTGGGGAGGTGGGGGGACGTACAAAGTCCGTAACTTTTGCCTTAGTGCATGGAGTTATCAAAGTAATTCACTATCTGGCTAGTTTTTCCTTCTTTATGCTCCATCCTTGATCAAAATACACCCTTAAAACCTCAAAAAAAAAGAGGAAAGGCCAGGAAGAAAACTAAATTTGGAAGAAGGGGGCTAAAAAATTCGACGATGAAAATAATCCCTACGATCGACATGTGCAAACTATTTTGTTGGACCGAACGCTATCATCAAAGTGGTTTTTCTTTTCTTTTTGCTTTTTATTTTCGAGTTTCTATTTAGCTACCATCTGGCCACATTTTACACATGTTTGGCAGCTATTCGCCATGTTTTGATGTTTCACTCGGGAACTATTTCGCTCGCTAGTCGTCAATCTGATTAACTTAACGCGCCCTAAATGTTATAACTTGCTTGGGTAAAGTTGAGTTTTTGTCCAATTTCAGCATCAGTGCGGCCATAATTCTTCGATATTTTTGTCACTGTTTGGTCGTCAATTTATCTGACTTTTAAATTAACGTTTTCTTGAAACATTATCTTGTGTTATTTTTACGCATATTGTTTACAAGGTTCCAAGTTTTGGTGCTCTAGTCAAGTGATCATCGAAGGGTTCGTCACGCGCTACTTGAAAGAGATTGCAAAGACAAAGTTCTCACTATTTTATTGGAATGAAGTAGTAAAATTAATATGAAAAAGGTGAATAGGCGTTCCTGGCGAAGCCTATCCCAAAGTCGATAAAAACGTGACGAGGGTCAGAATCTTCGTAGAAGTCCCCGTTTTATTCTGAAAACAAGCAGTTAATGGCTAACATCACAATGCTGCTGAGGTTGCGAAAGTTACCAACATACCGACAAACCGCCTAAAATAACTAACAAGGCGCGACTAAACCGAAAAAAAACGCTAAGAAAAAACAACAAAGCCTACCGATTATCGACGTTTGGTAAAAGATCCGGAGGCGGACAAAGGTGAAGTTAAACAATTTCGGAAAGATAAAAACATAGTTAATCGAGGGGAAGTGTTTTTAGTATGTATGCCCGGATGTCGGGTGAGAAACAGTTGTTCAATGAGGGCGTTGAGCGCAGGCCTCAACAAAAGGTGAAACTCTTAAACCGGCTCGGTCCGCTGGGTTTGTTTCTTCTGGGCAGAAATAAATGGAAGACAAATAAGGAATAAAGAGGGGTTACTGCGTTACAACTTTCCAGTGATTTTGCACAACATGACGTAAAATAACCAGTTGAATCGCACAAAAATTAATGGGTGGGTTATAATAAGTAATAGCCGGTGCCTTATTTTACAACGACGTTGATGAATTTTGAAAGAGTGATTACATTACTCACTGGTATCGATGACAAATAAGACATTCCATCAGCAATTTGCCAAGCAAACCTTGTCAGCTGCTGTGACGTAAGATTTGTTTGTGGTTTTATATCAGGGTCTTTGAAGTAAGTATCATTCAATCCCCGGCTTTTCCTCAGGTAACCCAGCAGATCTCCACAGGGAACGTATTCGATCAACACTAACAAAGGCCCTAACACCAGGTGAAAATATGATTTCAGTCATTCAGAAGATTCAACGCACCTCGTCGATTTAGCATAATGTAACTGCCACTCGAAAATGTTACAAAAATAGATAAACGAACTAAACAAACAAATACTAGAATCGGCAATTGTGTAATTTAGCTGTGCAATTAAAGGACACCTTGAAACCCGAGAGTAAAAGAACAAAGTGCAGACGAAATATCACTCTAGACAGTGGGGAATTGTTACAATTTGTTTTTTCAATAAGATTAAAATTTTTATAACATATAGGAAAATTATTCGCACATGAGAAGATCTATCGTTGCTTTGTTGTTTGCTTTAATTGGTCCTGTGAAATGACTTCTTCCATAAAATACCAGTAAAAAATGGATGGTAATAGTCACCCCGAATCGTTTTTTTAATGTCTATTTATTTTAAATTTTTGTGCCGTTTACTTCGGCGTCGGCAAATATTTCTACAAGGTTGTCCGTCTTTCAACTTTGCGAACTGGGAGCCAGATTTCTATTTCGGAAGATTTTTCTCCTCTTTTTTCCATCTCGACAAGTTCTTCTTCATTTTTTCAAGTGTGCCGATTTTAAAATTTGGAAGTTTTTGATTGTCTGTATCTCAGAAATTTGTAACTTTTTTTACTAGGTGAATTTTTTACTCCGACATGACGAGGTGTCGCGACTAGAATTACCTTGTTTGAATTCAAATAACATTTAGTTCAATTTGTACGCTTTACGTACCTATGATTGACATCGTGTGATAATTCGAGACCTCCTGGTGTTTGTTGTTATTTTGGTTTTTGGTTTAGTCGCCATTTTCTTTTCGTTCAATGTAAAGTTTCGTTGGAATCAAATACAGTTCTTACACATCGAAGAACGTTTGGTTAGTGTAGTGATTACTTTAGGTGACACGAGGATTGCTGAGCGTACCACTACATTATGCGTCTTTTCATCGTCTATAAACTGACTTACGATAGTTTTCGATCAAGGAACGCGCTATAATTTCTACAGCTATTGGAAACATTTAAATTACACCAAATTATTTCGCTTGAATAGCCCTGCCCTAGAAGAAAAATAACACGTTCTGGTCTTTACACATAACTGTCCCTGTAATCTTATAGTAGCTGTTAAGAGTACGTAAGTCAATATATATTTCTGAAGGGAATAATTTTTCTTATTTACCAGATTTCGTGACGCATCCCAGGAGTTTGACGACATAAGGATGAGGTTTAAGTTGTTTCATCAATTCAAGCTCAGACTGTAACTGCTTCTTGTCTGATTCAGAAGCGTGGTCTGTAAGAAACCCAAAACTCATTAAATTTCATAACAAACTGCTGCATAAGAATCTAGATTTACAGCATGAGACATATCTCCTCAGAATGCTGCTGTGCAATTAGAGGCAAGTTTCCAAAGGTTCAAATCCTCACCAAAGAGTTGAAAACTTACTAACAAGTGCATAGAGCAATTTTAAAATTTAGAGACAACGTCAGTGAATACTGCAACAGTAGGTTCACTTTGCTAGATGGTTTAGAAGGGAATACGCGCGGACATTTCGCTTAGAAGAAAAATACGAGAAATGAGCTTAAAGCAAAGCTGATGAGCTTTGAGGTTCTTTGTTTTTTCAAAGAAAAAAAAAAGTCAAGCCTAAGAAGAGAGTGAAAAAAAACAAAGTTTGGATTGTTCAGCCCGGCCAATTTAGTTGTCCGCTCTCCATCTGTAATTTGTGCACCATACAGCGTAATCCCGAGGTATTTTGTGCGAGATCCATTGCCCTGCAATGGTTAAATGGCGTAGAAGTGAAATAACAATACGGATAAAAACAGTCACTGTGATGAACGCTAAACTAACAGCAGCAATTAAACAATACCACTGAATTGTGCCACCACAATATAAAGTAATCGATACCTTTCAACATTTTAACAGCAACTAGCGTTTTATTGGGACTTTCATGAAGCCCTGTCACCGTTGCCTTGGCAACTTGACCAAAGGCACCTTTACCCACGACCTCCTTTAAGGTCACTTTGTAACTAGCAATTTCCCAGCAGCGTGTGGATGGACTAAGAGAAGCGTATTCGCTTTTTAGTTCGGCGCAGTGTGGAGTGTTTATCAGTAAGGTTTGCGAGGTGTCTTCTGATCGAGTCATCTCATTCAATTCTGCATACTGGCTTGGTGAATGATCAATCATTTCAAGGGCAGTCTGCCGGAAAAAAGCTGATTCAATAAAAAAAATCACCTCAACTTACCATACGTCAAAATAATCTATATAAACAATCTTTTGCACTCTGAATTTAAACAATATGAAACAAAAATTAAGAAATGGACAGCATCATACTTATACTCCATAAGGTGGGTTTATTTAATTGTTTAACTTTGAGTCCAGATGAAAATTTCACAGATATTGACCTTTAGAATACATAAAAGTCCAAGCGGGCCACTAGTTACTCAGTTGAAGTACTTTCCCGTGTTACCCACGTTAAATAAAGTTCATTGATTGATTGATTGAAGCGTGTACAAGACTTACACTCGCAATGTCTCCTTCTTCCTCAGTTACTTGTTCGTATATCCTAAAACAATACCACAGACAAATGGTGTATCACACCAAGGCAATAACATGCCAGTCACATTAGAACAGTTGTAAAAACACTGAGTACTGGATTTTAGTAGAGCTCTATTCGTAATATAGTAACTCGTTGTGCATGTAAAACGGTTTGTTTGCAGTATGTTCATGGCATTCAATGAACTTGGCCTATGTTTACTTAATTTTAATTTTTTCCTCAAGGAAACCTTAGCCTGAATACTCTATGAAAGTTCAGTTGGTAATAGTTGCTTAACAAAGGACAGCTATGGTCATCAGGTGAAAACCAATAGGCCACGCAGGTCGGAGATACTTTCTCCTCTGCATTTAATAAATCTACCGCTGGCATGTAATTAACTGCGTGTTAAAAACGATTTAGTGACTAATGTAACCAACACATGCTTCATTATGCTTATGAACCGGTAGAAAAATTGGACGAGTATTTCTTGACAGTTACCTGGATTCCTAGCCATGTCCCTCGGCAGAACAAATTCGAAGTGCAAACCGAAACCGTGAAACGAACAATGATATCATTTCTTAAATTAAACATTGACGAAGAGGACTAACCATAGGTGGTGAGGAGCCAAAAGGGCACTTTTAGTCCCTTGAAACCTCACCTTTGTACTGTTGCTGTGCCTAAATTATACAAGAAAACAAAAAACAGAAAAAAGGAAAATGAATAACAGAAAATTGAAGAGAAAAGGCTACACAAAGAAACAAGAAATTAAAAAAGGACACGAGAAACGCAGAACAAAAGGAAAATACAAAGATACGTGGTTTATTAGCTTCTTTTAATTTCTTAAGAGCTGCCTTCAGGGAACTTTGGTGGACACATACTTAATATCAGAATAAAAAAAATTTCAGCAGTACCTACAGGTGAGTCGTTCTTGTTGTTGTTTATTTTTTTGACAAATAAAAACGCGTACACAATTGAAAATGTGCTAAGTGCTCAAGATTTTGTAACATTTACCTTTATTGGTTGCTTTGGAGCACTTTCTTCTTTTCCGTACAAACCAAGCTAAGATCAAAGCAATTACAGCACAAAATAAAACTGATCCGAACAGTGCGCCAACAGTGATCCCTGTGGTACCTTAATGTGAAAAATTTGGAAGTAATTGTTACGAGACAAATACAAGGTAAATTAATCCATTAGTTTCCTTAACCAATGACAGCACTTTATCCCTATATGATTCACCTATAAAGAAGTGACTGATCAAGAACCTTGGCCAATGAAAAGGTGATCCCTTGTTAAATCACAGACTACAGATACAGGATTGAATAAAACTAACGAAGGGAAACACCTATGCCACGGTTGTCTCAGGCCAGTGATAATGAAAAGACACACTGTGATTAGTCTTTGCCTATGATCTTTTATAATACAGACCCATGGCTAAGGTAAACCCTGAGAACTTTATGCTCTGATCCTTTTTTCTATTGATTAAAATCAATTTTGTTTCTGGTATAGTCCGTAGTTGTGGTGTACCTAGTTTGATAATACCTACTTAAACAAGTGCCTGTTCTGCTTTCAGCTTCTATGGTCAGTGGGAGGTTTGTAGATGCTTAAAATAAAGAAAAAGAATTTCTTTGATAGTAACTTCAATAAGGTACCAAGTTACTGCACGTGTCATTGGAACCTCACATACTACATGTACTTGCAGCGTTCTATTGACGTGTACTCATGGTATTGTTATTCACCGTGACGACGTCCATCTGAAAGAATTGGCACCAAGAGAATTCCATTTTCATCCCATGTTTAAAGAAAGTCTACAGTCCGGATACAGTCGTCAAACTCTGAAACACTACCCTGATATCCTGCCCTTTCGCTCTCTAAAGAAGGTAGTTCTGCATGTATTGAGCAAAATATTGAGTTTAAAGGAGAAGTTACTAATTTGAAATTTCCCTGACCTTGAAGAATTGTTTATTTCCCTGACTTTTCCCAGACTTGTGGCAACCATGACCTTACGCTAAGATGGGATAATCCCTTACGAAGGAATACTTGGGAAGAGCTCATGGTTATTCAAAAATGGCAAAGGAACAACAAAACTGAGTTGAAGCGAACTAAACACAAAGTATACAAATGAGTGCACACTCACAAAAATTATGAATTTACCGTCAGAGGAACTCCTAGGTCTTGATGGGCACACTACAGTTCCAGTAGAGGGTAGCACGATGAATTTTCCAAGGATCCCATCCATCACAGCAATGCCGAGCATTGCAATAACATCTCGTTCCTTTGTGGGCGTGTAAAACTTCAGTGCTAGGTCAACACTTGCATTTCCACACCTTGATATACATAGCAAACGAGGGTTTGAGTAAAGTGGGTTGTATTGCAAATCAGAAAAATTCATTTACAACAAAAAAAAATTGATCCGCAGGGTTTACAAACCTGAAAGCAATAAACTGCATACTTTTGTAGCTTGGTGTACTTGCAAAAGCCTTTCGCATCTAAATAATAACAAAGCAATTCCATGATAGCAAAAAAGAGCTTAACTGATGTTGCAGTGAGTATTATTTTTATCGTTTCCAATCGATATGATATGGCGAGACATGGGCGCCTGCGTAACGAAGGATCATTTGTATTTGTCGTAGACGTACCTTTCCTGATTATTTGCCGACAATATATGAAATGTAATTTATTTTTTTTTCCGCAGGAGTTTGCGACTGGTGAGGTAAAGAAAATTTACTCAGTGGACTCATAAAAGACTTAGGAAAGAGAAGATATGTTTATACACTGCTTGGGAAAGCGCACGATGTTGAGAATCGGCTTTGGTCTAGGGTGGCGACTGAGAATTTACCACACATGGTGTATCACTATTTCGAGCTTCAGTTTATTCGCTTACAATGAAAAGGCTTGGAAATAATTCATAAAATAAATAACTGAACTTTGTGTTAATTATGGAAAAGGTAAGCATAGTTTTCAGTTCGAAGCGAAGGTCGACAAAGAAAACTTACATGCAGTTCTGAGGTTTTGCAGAGTTTGGCGAGTCGTCCTCGCGGGTTATTTTTGCCGACTAACTTTTCTCTAATGTTTTACTTTCCGGTAGCTTGTGGAGGCTTACACCTTTTCCTCTTGAATTTTAGTATTTACTTTGACATTCAACTACACGACAGTGCACCTCATTTCTACTATTAGGAGTATTAGAAATTTTTTTCACAAAGGTAAAACTGGTCACCAAGGAAAAAGCGCCGAACAAAGTTTGAATATTGCTACGTCATAACTGACGTCCAAGATGCCGTGTTTTTATCCACGAAAGTTGTGAAAATGGACAACTTCAAAGCGCTCTTATCACTAAAACAAAGCAAACTGGACAAAATGGTCGTTATTTTCCAGGTTCTGAGGAAGAATTCTTCTGACTGAGATAATTTTTTCTCGACCAAGCTTTCCCTTTAAGTTAATCTACAACATTAAAGGAGCACTCTGATGAAACCGCTCTATAATTTGAAAACCTGAAAAATTCAGTTATTTCATTATAATATGAATTTTTAGTGATTAACATAGCCTTTTCTATAATAATTTTAGTTGAAAGTCAATTCTAGGGAGAGAAATTACGATTTGAAAACCGTTCCTCCATTAATTTTCGTAATCACTTCGCAGGCTCAGGAAGACTGGCGCGAGTCTGGAGATTACTCATTTGACGCGCCGTGCTCGTGGCTAATTTTCAAAAACAGTATTTTGATCGTCTCTATTGCTTTTTATAACACTAAAACTAAGACTATTTCACTAAATTTCATGAGGTTTCTGTATAAATATAAAAGTGTGTTGAGTAATCTACGTCACAATGGGAGTGACCGCTGACCGAAGATAAGTTGGCCGTGATTACGAAAATTAATGGCGGAACGGTTTTCAAATCGTAACTTCTCGCACTAGAATTGACTTTCAACTAAAATTGTTATTGAAAAGGCTTTATTAATCACTAAAAATTCATATTATGATGAAATAACTGAGTTTTTCGGATTTTCAAATTATTGGGCGGTTTCATCAGAGTGCCCCTTTAACTACTATCATTTACTGAACGTTGAGAAAAGCTGGTTTACTTGGAACAGACGCCTCTAGATATATTTCAAAAACTGTTGGAACCGCAAAAACAGGTTATTCTCGATATGTATGAGCTTACAAAAGAACCAAAATGTATTACTTAATCAGCTAGAAGCTGACCAATCACAACCGCCTTATTAATTTTTACCGTTTGAATTATGTGTCCTTGACCGTTGTAAAAGAGCTTAACTCTCGTACGATATTCGTCAACGGTAGTGGTGTTTGGGTTTTTCTTAACTTTGCTTAGAGTCCTCAGCGGAAGGTGTTGCTCAAGTTTTAGTTCTCGAAAACTTGTTGTTTTTGAAGTACTTTGTTATTCATTTCGAAAGTCTTGTGATATTGTTTTGGTTGGGGTTTTAAAGATATGGTTACTCACATTTTCTGTGTATTTTGTCGACAAGCTTACAAGCAATTAGATCGTTTTTCTTATAGGATCTTAATATGTATTTGCTTCATAGTTTCACGATTCTTTTGTATCCTGCTGAGGATTAAAGAGAATCAAGGAGTTGTAAGTTTTCTAGCTCTGTTAGTGAGTTGTTTTTTAAGCCGAGTTTGGATGTACTTATCGTGCGAAAGGTCGCCGGCCACAAATAAGAAAAGACCCAAATGAAAGCAGATGTGTCTTGAGAGAATCAAGACACATCTCTTGAGATAGCGGTAGCTGTAGCTTACATGAATTTGAGCGGTACTGTATGTATGCTAGAAGTATCAATTTGTAGTGTTGTGAAAAGCTTGTAGATAGATCGAGAAATAAATATTTAAAGAGAGGCTCTGAGCCATAAACAAGCAGCCGTTATTACCGTGAAAACAGTGCTGCGACGGTTGGATGGAAGGGTATTCTAGCGTATTCCCCTTGAGTGCCTGAGGTTTAAGGGGAATTGAAAATGTCCCAAGCTGTTTGATTCTTTCAGAGACTAGGTCTTAATCATCAAATGCAGACAACTGAGATCTTAAAAAAGAGTAATTACCATCTCATCGAGTCTCTCTAACAACGGGGATTGGTCGTATCCTCCATCGGCGAAGGTCACATTGATCACATTTCCTCCAATGACTGCACGTGATAACAAACAAATTATAAATCCATGTCAGAAAATGCACATTGCTGATTTTGGAAAAGAGCATAATTGTGATTCTATCCTAAAGTACCATAATCATGTTTATGTTCATGCAGGTCTTATAATTTGTCTCTCTCCACATTTTCCAACACAATATTGAATTGTTAGGAATATTTTTATCTTGATGCGTGTATTTATAAGGAATGAAGAGATTTTAGACAGTGAGGATTTATTTGACTAACTTTAGGTAAGAAATGCAACTTACAGACGCTGACGCTTTTGAAATCTTTGTCATATTCATTAGCCGCTTTGCATGTATAGTTGGCATCATGTAAGACCCGTGAAATTACCAATGTGCTCTCATTACAATATCGCTTTTGGTCACATGGTGTCCAACTATAAGAAGGCGGAGGATTTCCCTTCGCTTCACAGTTTAGGATGACACTTTCTCCTTTGGTAACAATATACTCCTTTGGAGCATTAATAATCTTGACAGAAGCTGCAATAAAAATAAAGACATCAAGGATGCAAAAGAGAAAGCTAGTTTTGACATAGTTTTAAACAGAGATCTTACAGATACTTCAAACAAGTAACTGCAATGCACACTCAAAATGATAACAAAGTGAGAGAGAAAAGTGAAACTTTCTTCTCAGGCGATAGATAATGTACTCTCACTGAGTATCAAAAAGCTTCAAAGGAGCTGCCAATAACGCAAAGACGATAAGGACGAAATGAAAAAAAATTATTTCTAACATAAAATGATGTAGATTAGTCTTTATGATACAGGTTATTTTCGCAATTTTTGTATAAAAATAAAAGAAGTCTTCAATTTTTTTTTTATACCCTGGTACCCAAAAACAACTGATACTCTAATAGATGCACCACGGTATCTCCTATTCTTGCTTTTCAGGTGACGTGACAGATTATGCAAATTTGTTGATCCGCCATGTTGGTGTCCCTCGAAGCGTGTTATCACTAGTATCTAGGGAAAATATTATGCCATTTCTAGATTCCTGAATCTGTTGATAATCTTGCGACCTCTCAATGGATTCTGAATTCGAAGACGACGCGGAAAAACTCAGCAAAGCTATCCCAGTGCTTTCAGATTACGTAAAAGGGCTGGAAACTCGAGTTAAAGAGTGATATTTAGCAAAAATATCTGTTATCGAAGTCGACCAGGCCAGTATCCCGAAAGAGCAGTTTAATGGGGAATGTCTACCTCCCACAGAAGTTTCTGATTTCCTTGGATATTTGTTTCTGGAAACGAGCCATTATACGAGAAGAGAGTTCAAGGCCTACAAAGGTTTGAACGCTTATAATCAAATGGTTTCGGGGTTCGTCAAATCGGTAAGAGGAAGGCTGATTCGCGATAAATATTACGTCGTGGTCGGCAAAGTTCGACATTCACAGGCTATGAACGAACCTCCTGTTAATATCTGGATCATAACCGACACAGATGGGACGATCCTCTCCGCACATTAACTTGGATGTAAGGCTGGCCAAGGAGTAACATGCACTCATGTCGCAAGCGTGATGTTTTATATTGAGGCATGGACTCGAATTAATGGAAAGCTGGCATGTACCAGCGTAAAATGCACATGGCTTTTGCCTACCTATGTCAGTGAAGTAAATTACGCGCCAATGCAAGACATCGATTTCAGCTCAGCCAGGAAGTTCAAGGAAAATCTAGATGGGAAAATAGATGCCTTAACCCAAGACTGTAGAGCGGACTTAATTGGTGACCGATCGGCTCTACTTGTGAAGGGTGATGAGGTTGAAAGATGTCGCCCCACAGCAGAGGAACTGTCTACGTTCTATGCGAAGCTAAATCAGTGTAGCGTTAAGCCTGTAGCACTGAGTTTGCATAATGATTTTGCAGGCCTGTTTGTAGTAGGAGGTAGAGCTATTCCTGAGATTACAGACTTATATGAGACTCAAAACCTCGATCTAAACTATCCTGACTTGCTGAGGAAATGCTTAGCCGTGAAGCTTGAATTAACTGTGGAGAACATTGCGCTAGTAGAAAAAGACACGCGCTCTCAGGAGAAATGCTCGAGTTTTTATCGACATCGGGCAGGCAGAATTGGGGCGTCTAATGAGTGGTGCTGCCTCAAAGTGCAACTTAGTAAAGCCTCCGCAGTCAACAATAAGAACTATTTGTTACCCACATTTGTTTAAGGTAAATACAAAGTCAATCAAGCATGGTTGCAAGTATGAAGATATTGCAATTAAATCATATGTTGAAATGATGTCAACCAAGCATGTTAATTTTAAGGTTGAGAAGTGTGGACGTTTTATTAACTCACAGCATCCCTTCCTCCATGCCTCACCTGAATGTTTGAGTTCATGTGATTGTTGTGGATTGGGCTGCGGGGAGGTCAAATGTCCAATGTCTATCCAAGACTGTGATTTTGATAAGTATGCCCTTTAGAAGTCCTCTTGCTTGGAAAAGGTAGATGGCAGTTTTAAGCTCATCAGAAGCTACAACTATTACTATCAGGTACAACAACAACTGTTTACTCTCAAAGATAGGAAGCACTGTGATTTTGTTGTTTGTGCCATTGATAATGTGAATAACAGGTTAGTAATAGTAACAGAGAGGATTCTCCCTGATAAGCAGCAGCACCACCACACCCTCCTTCCTAGGCTAGATACGTTTTGGAGGCTATGCATCCTCCCTAAGATACTAGGTCGTTGGAGGAGGTGGAGGTGTCATGCTCCGGATGTCAAGCCTATTGTGGATGCAATCTGCTTTTGTCGTAAACCAGCAGATAACGATGTGATAACCTGCAGTAATGTAGAATGTCCCTATGTACAATTTCACACCTCCTGTTTGTCTCTTTGTGCCGGTGAAATACCAAAGTTATGGTACTGTCTACACTGTTGTTGGTTGCCCCAGTTCAAGCGAAAGAGAAAGCAGCAACCAAAACAGCCTCCAGCCTGTCAAGCTGCTCTCCAATTAAGTGCGATCTGTACATGTCAATCTAAGGCAGCACCTTCTGACAAGTTGTTAGAGTGTCATAACAGTGATTGCACAAATGGGAAATTTCTCCACCTCAACTGTGTTGCTTTAAAGAGAATGCCAAATAATGCCAAGACAACCTAGTGCTGCAAATTCTGTAAGAAAACTCCCTCCCCTCTTGTTCTAATTACACCTCCTACCACTTCTACCTCTTTACTAGGATTAGCCATGGCAGCTGACTCTGGGAGTGAATCCAGCAGTGACAGTGAAGCTGAAGATTCAGTAGATGCTGATGTTACAGTAACCAATGTTATTAAATGTGACATTAACAAGCAAGCTTCTCTTGCAAATCTTACAATATCTGACTACCAAATTATTTTAAACCCAACTGGCTGGCTCACTTGTGACATTGTACAAAAAGCTCAGGTACTGCTGCACGAGGAAAATCAGTTAATTGAAGGATTCCAACGCCCAACTTTAGGGCCTGTTCGTAATTTTGATGTAGTGTCTGGTGAATTTATACATATTTTACATACAGGTTCTGCTCATTGGGTGTGTGTCAGTAATATTGGCTGCCAACCCTTTGATGCAAATTTATATGACAGTCTCTATCAAGATGTCATTTGCCAGGAAGTGGTAGATCAAACAAATGATCTCCTAGGTGGTCGTTTGAATTCACTCAATTATGCACTAGTTGAACAGAAAAATAATGGTAATGACTGTGGCATTTTTGCCATTGCTTTTGCCTGCTATCTTGCTAATGGTGGAGATCCTAGGCAGGTAACCTTTGATCCCTCAAGAATGCGTTCATATTTGGCTGAGTGTCTGAGAAATGCGAAGATGAGCAATTTCCCAGTATTTTACCAGTAACATGGACAAACCTAGAGCAATACTTGTTTATTTATAGGATGCAGGAATTCAAAGGACAAATTAGTCAGAGATCTAAGGGCTGGATGACCATATCTTTTTTGGTAAATAGGCCCAATATAATTTAAGATTCTTCATATCACAGGGAAAAAAGGTACTTGCTTCAGTGGTAAATTATTGGTAAATATCTGGTATTAATTAAATTTTTACCAGGATAGTCTAGTGAAATTATTGGCCTATTTATTGGAAAGATGTAATAAATACCAAATTTGAATAATGGGATATTGTCTGGTGGTGGTCCAACTGACATTGAGATAATAAAATACCAATATTTACCAGTGAAATACCACTTGGGAACTTAGTTCTTTTTCTGTTTGCATGCGTTGCTTGATAGTATGCAAGTTTTTGTTTTTTGTTTTTTTTTGTTTTTTTGTCTTTTTTTTGGGGGGGGGGCTGTGTGGGGGTTTGTGGGGGTCTCCTTCAACATGACAGGAGTGCTTGTCCCATCCATAAATTGGGCAATAAATTACTCCAAAGTGCTATGCCTTTAGGGTGTTCAAATTCTTTCGTATTCCTAAGGGGGGGCTGAGCTAGGGCATTTATTGATACTGACAGAGCTTTATAGTTTCACTCACAGTGCTGTCAAGAGTTACTAGATCCAAGATATTTACTTTTTTAGGGAAAACTTAAATTTTTATTTTACATTTCTCATGGTGCAAAATCACTTAGCCCCACCTATTTTTGCCATCTCTAAGGGGCTGATTTCTGTTTTAAGACCCCCTCTAATTTTTATGAGGGTTTACCTCCAGCAAATTAAATTAAAGCTTAGACAGGTGTCCAAGATGTTTAGTGAAGAAAAAAAATACAACAATTTAGCCAAGATACTTTGTCAAATCATTATACTGCATCATTCTATTAAATGGTACACTTCACCAGTTATATTATGCCTAACTTTTTTACCATGCGTTGTGCATGGGAGGGGGGCATTTTGATAACAGAGCTGATGAATAGTATTTTCAAGAGAAAGAGGAAAACCAAAAAAAAGATATTTCAAATGAAAGAAGTTCATTACAAAGTTAGGTCTGGGTTCCTGGAAACTAGGATCACACATGCATGTTGTTCAACAGACATTCTATTCGGCTCCACTATTTCTGAACCATCCTTAGAAAGTAAAATATCTAGTCAAATGAGACTACAGGAGGGCATAAGTTAACAAGTGGTGAACACACCCTCAGAATTCAATCAGTTAAAGGAACTCGAAAGTCTACTGTTCCGCGGTGATTACAGGAAAGAAAGAAAATTTGTTGGAAGTATGCCTTCTAGGATGGTGTATTTGCGGCGCAGCAGCCCTATTACCCTCTCCACATGGATAAGTACGTTGGCAATGCCTCTGGTCTCCTCAACATCAATAGGGTCCAACTGTTTCAACCATTTGGTGAAGACAGGGATCACCAGCATAACATGCTTTAGACTGACACTTTCAGAAATGGTGAAACCCCTGTCGGCCATAACTAAATCTCCAGGCAGTAACTTCTCCAAGAAACCACAGATCTCAATGAGATGTTTGTCTGATGAGCGACTTCCCCATGCCTTAGACACAACAAATTGTCCCTTGAAGTGTGATATCAATTAGTATTTTCATGGTATTGTGATGTTTATACGAAGATAATGTTTGAGCTCTAGCAAGAAGATTAGGAGGCTTTTCGATGAACACCTCAAAACAGTCAATGATTACTGTCACCATGTTTCCAAATCACCGCCTCCCGGTTAGCTCAATGGATAGAGCGCTGGACTGTTGTGCGGGAGGTCGAGGGTTCGAGCCCCGGCCGGACCAACACTCAGGGTCTTAAAATAATTGAGAAGAATTTGCTACCTTTCTATAACATCAAGAAATGGTTAGATATTCTAGTCTTCTCGGATAGGGACGAATAAATGGAGGTCCCGTCTCCTGCAGGGTTGGGGTAGGAGACGTTAATTTCCCACACACGAGATTACTGTGTGATGGATGTCCTCCCCTGGGGTGGGATGGGTGGGATATAGGGCGCACTTAATTTGGAGCCTCGCTCTGTTGTGCGACCCTCACCACACTCTGGTGAAAGTGATTAAATAAATAAATTTGAAACACATAGGCATAGTGTGCCACAGCTGGTGCTTCTCTGGCCAGTACACGAGTGGGGAGAGCCTAGCATCCATAATTCGAATCCAGGAAGAAAAAATCCTTGAAGCTGTACTAACAGAAATAGAAAAACGGTAGGCCAAGTCTTGAAACGGGACATTAAGCCGTAGCTTCATCAGAACAATTATAAACTCCTGAAATTTATCAAGAGTAAGGCTTTTCCTGTTCACATAAGGTGCAACATGTTCACATGTTTTCGTCAGCACTTCGATGGACGGCAGCCCCGTATAAAACCGCACTTTGTCATCGGTATCGAAGAAATCTCTCCCAGGTGCCTCTTAGCCACAAAGTCTTTCAAATAAATACTCAAACTCTTCAGTTTGAGTCCCTTCACTGGCAGCAGTTGGTGCCACTTCGGGCTCTGTTTGTGTGGAAGAATGAGCAAACTCTTTAGTTTCGCATTTCGCTCCCTGCTTATCGCAAACGTTATCTGTATACATTCCATCACTTAGCTGTTCTTCTATAGTTTCTGATGTACTAGCCCCAGATTCAAAGTCTCAATCACAGATGCGATCACTTCTTTGTTCTAGAAGTTTTCTCTTCTTTGTAACTTCTTGCTCTTGTTGTTCAATGGCGGCTTTCCGTCTCCTTTCAACTCTCTCAAATCTTTCTACAGAAACTTTAAAGTCTTTTCGACGTCGATATTCTTTCTTTCCTAAATTTAGGTAAGGTAGCCAGTCTGGATTGAATTGATCGAAGTCCTTCGCAGGCTGTCCTTGGTGAAAATGACGACCGCAGACTCTGTCTGTCTCGAGGATATTCTTCTCTGCAGTGTCGCCACGACTTACTGCACTGATCCACTTTTCCCTACGCTTTCTAGTCAGTTCCTCGTATTCTTCGCCTTGGTTAGTGATGATTTTGGGTATGCGAAAGAGTCTAAGACCTTTATGTTTGCCACTTTTGGATCCACATCCCCACACAATGCATAAAACCATAGTTAACTCTCATACGTTTCCTCACACTAGCTCCTCTTTTCGATCAGTTATTTTACTGTCGAGGGACACCAACATAGCGGATAGCAACTGTTGTCAAGCAAGAGGTCACGTGGGTGAAAAGAAAGAATATACTTGATAAAAATTGTTCATTATGCATATAAATGTGGTTGATCGTTTCCCAATTATTACAAAGCTATACGGCTTCCATGGGATTTGAATCTGACTCAGGGTGAGCTGCATGGGCAACATTTCAGCTCACCTGCGAAGATGGTTGCCTTACTTAACTTTTGAACTCACCTTGGACCTGCACTTGAATAGCTCGTTTCCAAGTTTCAGCATTGGAATCAATTAACTCACAGCTAAATTCTCCATTGGCCTTGTCGTCAGCGGTAGTCACTTGGGAGATAGTCAGAGAAATTCTTCCTGGAGTTGAGCTTATGTTGAACCGCCCCTTAAAATTATCATTAACAGCACCAGCTTGTCCATTTGATTGAATGTTGACTATACCAGCACCACTGAATTGTAAAACAGCTCCAAATACACCTGATGTCACACGGTAGTTCCAGCTCAGTGTGACAGAAGATCCTTCAGAAACCTGTACAATGGCAGGGGGGAGCACTTCACTAGGATTTTTTGTTGTCCTGACTGGAGTAAGTTCATTCCATGTAACACTTCCACTAACTGTGGAGAATAATTTAAATTACTACATCAAAAATTGCTGCGTTTGATTGCATCACAACAGGGCTACAAGTTCTTATGTCTGCAGTTAGATATAGCTCTTTGGCATACAAAGCTTTGCTTTCATGTCCAAATTGAGCACTCTAACTAGGATGAGTCATTGCTCTGCAATTGCGCATGCTCGCTAGTGTACTCTAGTTTGAGCACTCTGGCATGACTTAGACGATACCACAAAGGTTGGATCGTTTGAGGTGACCATATTGGTTCTCCTCCATCCTAGGCCCAGGTCTCGCATGGTAAGTGTTGCTTCATACTCTTGTAGTTTGAAGTTGGTTCTGGTGTTTTTCGAGGTCTGAGTTGGATAAGTGAGTACCTGCCGGGAGGGAAAACTTGCGACTTTTTCCTCCCTGGCAGTGGTTGTTTTCTTTGGTTCCGTTTTGGTCGCCCATCCCTTTTTTGGGATTTCTCGGTCGATCCGAACTTGCTTTCCTTTTTGCTTTTTCTCTGTTTCGGTCACCCATCCCTCTGACTTGTCTTTGGGTTGGGTCCGAGTTTCAGCATGGTCGTGTCCTTTAATAGGACCATCGACGTTGACTGTCAGGGGCTCCCTGAGGAGGTACTTTTCTCGGAAGCGGTTGGTTTGTTGCTGGGTTTTTTTGACCGTGAGTCTGACCATCGGGTGGCTGCGGTGCAGGCATGTCCTGGCCGTGTTGCGAGAGTCACTTTTGCTGAGAACGGCGATGCTGCTAAGTTATTTTTTGAGGAGCTAGGTGTCATCAAGTTGGGCGATGTAGAGTGTAGGGTGGTTAAACCCCCTCCTCCTCCTCCCCAGCTTACTACTGTTGTAGTCTCTTGGTTTCCCTTTGAGGGATCAAACGACGCCATCAGCACAGCTTTGTCCGCATATGGTACGGTCAAATCTGTTCGCAATCAGGTTTGGCCCGGAAGGCCTTCAGTGTCCACCGGGTCACGCATTGTCCAAATGGTTATTAGGAATGTCATTTCACCGTTTATTTCTATCCGTGGCGTCCGCTGTAAAATTTGGTATAGGGGGCAACCCCTCCAGTGTACTACTTGTCATAAAGTTGGTCATAAGTCGGCGGAGTGTCCCCTTAGGGGCAAATGCTTCCGATGCCGTCAAGGTGGACATCTAGCTAGGAACTGTCAGGCGACCGTGGGTGCTCAACCTGCTGTAGACACATCAGTAGAGATGGACATACCCTCGTCTGTAGCTCAAGAAAATGATGTGACAGCTGAGACAATTGCTCCCGTCCCTAATGACGTTGTTGCTGAGTCTGAAGAGTGCGATTATAACCTTGAGGCCAGCGAGGACCGTTTTCCAACCTGCACATCGGTTGACCAAGTACCATCAGACAATGTCTCCCGTAAACGCGCTGCTCCCCAGACTTCTCCGGTTTCAAAAGGAACTGTAAAGAAGCCTGCTACAACGGATACAACCCAGTCGATTTCCGTACCAGTCGCTAATAAGATAACCGCGCCACCCTCCGTTACGTCGGTCATTTCTTCCAAGTCCAGAAGTGAGATTCTCGAATTGCTATCCACACCTCCTGGCCTTTCAGGTGATAGAGTAGACCTCCTACGGTTAACATCACACCTTCAAGTTCCTCCTGGTTCAATTGCCTTTGTTCTCAACCCGCAAAATGGTCCTCCTAGACATGTGCTAAAGTACACTCCGAAGAAATAGTTTAATATTAGTTTAAAAATTTAAAACCTAAAAATGAAAACTAAAAAGTAGTTTAAGTTATTTAAGTTATCGAGTGTGTGTGTTCAATTTTTGGTGTGAGTGTGTTAATTTTTGTTGAGGTGGGGTTCGATTCCCCAGCGAGTTTGGTGTCTGGTGACCCTCGTTTCTGGTGGACCCCAACCCTAAGGCATTGCACGCAAGCCATGGGTGGGATTAGTCCTGTTGGTCGGCGGGCATTGCACACGCCCTTCATCGGGGGCCCGGCCGTCCACCTTAAACATAAAAAAAAAAAAACTGCACTGATGAGGCCCAGAAGGCCGAAACAGTACTGTCTGCAGTTAGATATAGCTCTTTGGCATACAAAGCTTTGCTTTCATGTCCAAATTGAGCACTCTAACTAGGATGAGTCATTGCTCTGCAATTGCGCATGCTCGCTAGTGTACTCTAGTTTGAGCACTCTGGCATGACTTAGACGATACCACAAAGGTTGGATCGTTTGAGGTGACCATATTGGTTCTCCTCCATCCTAGCATTAGCACTGCACTGATGAGGCCCACAAAGGTCAAAAAAGTGTGCGCCCTACTTACCTGACGCGGGATTTCATCTTCGCAAGGGAAAGTGTTGGTCCGAAACCTCATCGTGGGCAAAGGATTTGTAAGTATTCTCTCATTTTTCAAATTTATTCGACTGTGCTAAGTACCTGCCGGGAGTGGAACGCCAGTCTTTTTTGTCTCGTTGTTTTCGGTCACCCATCTCGTTTTTGGTTTTTTTCGGTGGGTCCGAACTTTGTTGGGAACCCATCCAGGTTTCAGCTTTGCTGAACTTGGTGGGTTTTTTGCCTTTTTTGGCAATTGTTGTAGTCTTTTTTCTCTCCTTTCTTTCCTTTTTGTTTTTTTTCTCTCTTCCTATTCCTTTTCAAAATGTTAATATGTGCTAGAACTTGTGTTGTCCATGCTACGGCGGCAATTACGGTCCACCCTAGACCAGCTGTTCTTAAAATGTTAGAAAAGGAAATTGACCTTAATAGACTATCTGCGGTTCAGTTCGTTCCGGGAGGCCTTATTCGCCTCACTTTCAAAGATCCTGACGATATGGCGAGTCTTGTTGAGTCCGGTTTTATAAATCTCGATGGTGTGGAATGTAGTGTCACCAATTCCGATCGTCCACACACGCTCGTCTATATCCATCACTACCCCGCTGAAGGGGATGACGAGATCCTGTGCGAGGACTTCAAGACCTTTGGCAAAGTTTTCCTCTGCAAACGTCAGGCTTTCATGGGGCGTCCACATCTTCTTACTGGATCGCGAATTCTGACCATGTCCATGGAGAAACCTATCCCCGCACAAATCACCATTGACGGTTACCCTGTGCGCATTTGGTATCGTGGTATCAAGCCATTCTGCTCTATCTGCAAAACCATGGGTCATAAAGCTGCTGACTGTCCCTTCAATGGAAAATGCAGGGAATGTGGGGAAGCTGGTCATCTCGCCCGTAACTGCCCTTCCCGCCGTACCGGAAATGTCTGGGGCTCTACGCCCTATGTTGTTCCCCCGGCCGCTGATTTCCCGCCCATTTCTTCTGGAGATGTGGCAAATCTGCCGGGTAACGTTCCTTGTCCACCCAACGAATCTGTTGATCTTCCGTCTGAAGAAATGGTTATCTCTGCTCCTGGCGAAGCCAGTAATAATGAAATCAGTAATCTAAATAACGTTCCTAAACAATCTGAGGCCTCAGAAATAAATAGTGTTCCTAATAATAGTATCGCTGGTCAAAACACCAGTTTAGTTAATAATAGTGAGTCCGGTCAAAGTACCGGTCCTTTAGTTAATGATAGTGTTATGTCTGGTCAAAGTACCAGTCCTATAGTTATTGATAATGTTAGGTCTGGTCAAAGTACCAGTACTTTAGTTAATTCCAGTCAAAGTACCGGTGAATTATTTATTGATAATGTTAAGTCTGGTCAAAGTACCAGTTCTTTAGTTAAGTCTGGTCAAAGTACCAGTGAAATAGTTAAGTCTGGTCAAAGTACCAGTAAATTAGTTAAGTTTGGTCAAAGTACCAGTAAAATAGTTAAGTCTGGTCAAAGTACCACTAATACTAGTGTTGGCCAAAGTGTCACTAATGTCGATGATGATATCACCGAATTCTCCTCTCAGGACTCTACCCCTGTTCAGGGCTCAGAGTCTCCTGATATTTCTGAATTCTCCTCTCCTCTCACGAGGAGCATGTCATCGGACGGTTTTGAAGTTGTCTCCAGGAAACGCTCTAAGAAACGTGTCATGGTTCCTTCTCATACTCAGTTGGCGAGTACGGTCTCTAAGCGTACGAGGGCTGTCCCCAATCTTCCCAGTAGGAAGGGGAAACCCCAGCCCCAGCCCTGGCTTTCATGAGGGTCATCCATCTCTTCCTCATGGCTTTGTCTCTCCTTACTTTGAATGTCAATGGCATCAGGGACCGGTCGAAGCGTGATGGTCTCGTGCAATGGTTGCGCTCTCTCCCGGTGAAGGTGGATGTTATCTGCCTTCAGGAGACTCATTGTGTTTCCTTAACTGAATGTTCATCGTGGTTTTCCTCGTCTGGTTTCTTGTCTGTGCTAGCCCCGGGTTCTATTCACTCTTGTGGGTGTGTTGTTCTCTATCGTCCCTCTATCTCCCTTCTAAAGTCTTGGTCTGCTGATGGTCGTTTCTTACAATGTGAATTCTCGTTTCATGATAAAATTTTCCGAGTTGTCTGTGTCTATGCTCCTAATTGCAACCCTGCACGAGACCTGTTTTTCGATGGCCTTCATTCAAGGATCGACCCTTCCATCCCTACGGTCCTTGCTGGAGATTTCAATGCTGTATTTGATAGGGCTCGAGATAGGCGTGGCCCAGACCCCGCCTCCTTGTCTGGAGATAGTTCTCCCACACTAAACCATCTTTTTGAGGCGTCCTGCGTCATTGACATCTGGCGTTATCTCCACCCCACTACTCCTGGGTTCACCTGGACCAGGTGGAATGGCAGTTTAGCGTCGCGTATTGACCTTTTTGGGGTCCCATTTGCGTGGGTCCCATCAGTGTCGTCTTGTTCCGTGTATGTGTGTCCGTTCTCGGACCATCGCGGTTTGTGTTTATCTCTGTCTGTTCCCGATGCCGTTCCACCTGGCCCAGGCTACTGGAAGCTGAATACTTCCATCCTCGACGATCCGGACTATCGGCAACTAGTCCGTGATGAATGGTCTGCTTGGCGCCTTGCCATCCCCCGCTTTCCTTCTCTAGCTAAGTGGTGGGATCGTGGGAAAAGTAAAATCAAGGGGCTTACTATCCGCTTTTGTGCAAATAAAGCCCGCACAACATCTTCATCCAGAGATGCCCTGGTACGTCTTGTCCAGCATCTTCAGGCCAAAGTTGATTCTGGAATTACTTCCTGCATTGACCCTTGGCGGTCTGCTTGTTCTGAGCTTGCCCGACTTGATTCCCATGCTGCGAGGGGGGCTCAGGTGCGAGCGAGAGTCCGATGGGTTGAGGAGGGTGAGCTTTCCTCGAAGTATTTTCTTCGTCTCGAGAAAAAACGTTCCGCTGACCGTCATATCTCTGCGCTGAGAGAGCCTGATGGCTCTATCGTCTCGTCTTCTGCCGATCTCTGTGCGTCTCTTGGTTCCTTCTATTCTAGTCTTTATACAGCCTCTCCTACTGACCCTCATGTTCAATCTTCTCTTCTTGAAAATTTGTCTTCTGTTCTCTCTCAAGATCAGGCCAACAGTTGTGAGGGCCCTCTTACATCATCAGAGGTCCTCGTCGCTCTCAAGGGCATGGCTCGTAACAAGGCACCTGGTTTAGACGGCCTGCCTATGGAATTCTATCTCCGTTTCTGGGACGTGGTTGGCTCTGATCTTGTTTCTGTTCTTAATGAATGCTCTTCCTCTGGTTTTCTCTCCCTCTCTCAGCGCAGAGGTATCATCACTCTGTCTTTCAAGAAGGGGGACCGCCTTGACCCCAAAAATTGGCGGCCCATATCTCTTCTAAACGTGGATTATAAACTTGCCTCTCGTGCCATAGCTGGGCGTCTCCTCCGGGTAATACACCTCGTTGTCAGCCGAGATCAAACATGCGGAGTCCCCGGCCGTTTTATCGGAGAAAATGTTGCTCTGCTTAGAGACGTTGTCAGCTATACTGAGTCTTCTGGCACCCCTGTCGCCATCCTGTCCCTCGATCAAGAGAAGGCTTTTGACCGTGTGGATTGGGGCTTCATGCGGTCCACTCTTGTCACCATGGGCTTTGGCCCTTCTTTTGTCGCGTGGGTCGACTTGTTCTATACTCATGTTCAAAGCGCGGTCAATGTGAATGGGTTCCTGACTCCTTTCTTTAGCTTTTCTCGTGGTGTCCGGCAGGGGTGCCCTCTTTCTCCCCTCCTATATGTTCTTGTGTCTGAGGTTCTTGCGTGTAGTATCCGTGCAGACCCCCGTATCAAGGGTCTGTCTCTCCCTGGGTGTCCCGTACTGTCTCCCATCTCGCAGTACGCGGACGATACATCTTTAATCCTTACCACTGATTCTGGCATTCTGGCTGCCCTTGAGACTTACAAGCTTTTTGAACTAGCTTCTGGATCTAAGATCAACCTTTCTAAGTCCAAGGGTCTCTGGTTGGGTGGTTGGCGGGGTCGTACGGACCCCCCGGTTCCTTTTGACTGGTCTCCTGCTAAGCTCAAGGTGCTGGGGGTGTTTGTCGGCCCCGGTAACCTTGATGAAGACAACTGGCGTCCTCGCATTAATGCGGTGGACCGTGTTCTCAAGTCTTGGCGTTCTCGTGTTCTCTCTTTTCATGGCAAGGCCCTAGTCATTAACGCTCTCGCCCTCTCCCGGGTTTGGTATGTGGCCTCTCTTATCCACATGCCGGCCTGGGTGGAGGCGAAGCTTTCCCGTCTTGTTTTCTCGTTTTTCTGGTCCGGCAAGGTTGAGCTCGTCTCCCGTTCGGCCGTGGTTCAATCTCCCCTTTTTGGTGGTTTTTCTGTGGTTAATATTCAGTCCAAGGTGAGGGCCCTCCTTGGTCAATGGGTGAGGAGATTCGTCTCCTCCCCATCCAGTTGGGTCGCTCTCATGTCCTTTTGGTTTAACTCTTTGTTTGGTGTCTCTCCTCTTGTTGTGTTTTCTCGTCCTTTTAGTTTCGACTTCAGGGTCTTGCCGCCCTTCTATCAAGCTCTGGTTTTGGCCTGGCGTAAGCTCGACGGGGCGTTCGCCACGTCAAAAAACTCTTTAGTCTACGGCTCTTCATGCCCTCTTGTTTGTTCTCCCGTTCTTACTATGTCTACCAAGTCTTGCTACCTATATCTTCTCTCTGAGAACATGGTCCAGCCTTATTGTGTCCTGAAGTTTCTATTCATCTATCCCAACCTTGACTGGCCTGCCACGTGGCGTGCCCTATCCTTCTTTTATCTTGACCGTCGTGTCATCGACCTAAATTGGAAGATTGCGCACGGCGTCCTGTACACCGCCCGGCGTCTCTCCTCTTTTGGTTTATCTGTTCCTCTCTCATGTTTTTGTGGACCCACGGTCGAGTCACTCAAGCATTTGTTCTTCTACTGTCCACTTGCTCAGAGTGTTCTCGCCTGGGTCCAGTCCTTGCTGTTTTCCTTCTCTCCTATGTGTCCTGCCATCTCTTTACGTCATGTCCTTTTTGGTTTCAACTCTAGTGAACTGGTTTCTGTCCCGCGTGTCTTTGTCTATCTGCTCAATGTTTCTAAGTTTTGTATTTGGCGGAGTAGGAACGATTTCCGTTTCCGTAACGTTCGTCCTGGTGCTGTGGCGGTGATTGCTTCTATCAAGGCCCGCCTGAAGTTTTATTTACCAATTTCCTTCAGGCGGTGCAAGTCTGACAGGCGTCGTCGCGTCTTCCATCGTCAGTGGGGCGCCCGTGGCATCATAGCTTCAGTGGTAGACGACTCCCTTGTCTTTTCCATTTAGTCCCGCTCCCCGTAGTTATTTAGTTTCCTTTTTTGCTCCAGTGAGTGTGTCTCGGTGCTGCTCGTGCTGGGTCTCCTTTATTGGTGTACTGCACAGTAGCCTCGTTCTTCTTTTGCTTGAGTGACGTGTGATCTTTTGCTTGAGTGAGCGTGTCTTTGTGCTGCTTGTGCTGGGTCTCCTTCATTGGTGTACTGCACAGTAGCCTAATTGTTAGTATCTGTTTCGTAACCCATGTGCTGGGTCTCCTTCGTTGGTGCACTGCACTGGGCTAGTATCGTTCGTTCTGTCTACTTTGTAAGTGTGTCTGTCCGCTGCTTGTGCTGGGTATCCTTTGTTGGTGCACTGCACAGCAGCCTTTCGTGAGTATTTGTTTTGTTGTCCATGTGCTGGTCTCCTTTGTTGGTGTACTGCACTGGTCTGTTTGTCCTTGTTCGTTTTAGTTCTGTGTACCCAATTTTTGTTTCTGTGAGGTGGGGTTCGATTCCCCAGCGAGTTTGGCGTCTGGTGACCCTCGTTTCTGGTGGACCCTAACCCTAAGGCATTGCACGCAAGCCATGGGTGGGATTAGTCCTGTTGGTCGGCGGGCATTGCACACGCCCTTCATCGGGGGCCCGGCCGTCCACCTTAAACATAAAAAAAAAAAAAAAAAACTGCACTGATGAGGCCCAGGTCTCGCATGGTAAGTGTTGCTTCATACTCTTGTAGTTTGAAGTTGGTTCTGGTGTTTTTCGAGGTCTGAGTTGGATAAGTGAGTACCTGCCGGGAGGGAAAACTTGCGACTTTTTCCTCCCTGGCAGTGGTTGTTTTCTTTGGTTCCGTTTTGGTCGCCCATCCCTTTTTTTGGATTTCTCGGTCGATCTGAACTTGCTTTCCTTTTTGCTTTTTCTCTGTTTCGGTCACCCATCCCTCTGACTTGTCTTTGGGTTGGGTCCGAGTTTCAGCATGGTCGTGTCCTTTAATAGGACCATCGACGTTGACTGTCAGGGGCTCCCTGAGGAGGTACTTTTCTCGGATGCGGTTGGTTTGTTGCTGGGTTTTTTTGACCGTGAGTCTGACCATCGGGTGGCTGCGGTGCAGGCATGTCCTGGCCGTGTTGCGAGAGTCACTTTTGCTGAGAACGGCGATGCTGCTAAGTTATTTTTTGAGGAGCTAGGTGTCATCAAGTTGGGTGATGTAGAGTGTAGGGTGGTTAAACCCCCTCCTCCTCCTCCCCAGCTTACTACTGTTGTAGTCTCTTGGTTTCCCTTTGAGGGATCAAACGACGCCATCAGCACAGCTTTGTCTGCATATGGTACGGTCAAATCTGTTCGCAATCAGGTTTGGCCCGGAAGGCCTTCAGTGTCCACCGGGTCACGCATTGTCCAAATGGTTATTAGGAATGTCATTTCACCGTTTATTTCTATCCGTGGCGTCCGCTGTAAAATTTGGTATAGGGGGCAACCCCTCCAGTGTACTACTTGTCATAAAGTTGGTCATAAGTCGGCGGAGTGTCCCCTTAGGGGCAAATGCTTCCGATGCCGTCAAGGTGGACATCTAGCTAGGAACTGTCAGACGACCGTGGGTGCTCAACCTGCTGTAGACACATCAGTAGAGATGGACATACCCTCGTCTGTAGCTCAAGAAAATGATGTGACAGCTGAGACAATTGCTCCCGTCCCTAATGACGTTGTTGCTGAGTCTGAAGAGTGCGATTATAACCTTGAGGCCAGCGAGGACCGTTTTCCAACCTGCACATCGGTTGACCAAGTACCATCAGACAATGTCTCCCGTAAACGCGCTGCTCCCCAGTCTTCTCCGGTTTCAAAAGGAACTGTAAAGAAGCCTGCTACAACGGATACAACCCAGTCGATTTCCGTACCAGTCGCTAATAAGATAACCGTGCCACCCTCCGTTACGTCAGTCATTTCTTCCAAGTCCAGAAGTGAAATTCTCGAATTGCTATCCACTCCTCCTGGCCTTTCAGGTGATAGAGTAGACCTCCTACGGTTAACATCACACCTTCAAGTTCCTCCTGGTTCAATTGCCTTTGTTCTCAACCCGCAAAATGGTCCTCCTAGACATGTGCTAAAGTACACTCCGAAGAAATAGTTTAATATTAGTTTAAAAATTTAAAACCTAAAAAATGAAAAATAAAAAGTAGTTTAAGTTATTTAAGTTATCGAGTGTGTGTGTTCAATTTTTGGTGTGAGTGTGTTAATTTTTGTTGAGGTGGGGTTCGATTCCCCAGCGAGTTTGGTGTCTGGTGACCCTCGTTTCTGGTGGACCCCAACCCTAAGGCATTGCACGCAAGCCATGGGTGGGATTAGTCCTGTTGGTCGGCGGGCATTGCACACGCCCTTCATCGGGGGCCCGGCCGTCCACCTTAAACATAAAAAAAAAAACTGCACTGATGAGGCCCAGAAGGCCGAAACAGTACTGTCTGCAGTTAGATATAGCTCTTTGGCATACAAAGCTTTGCTTTCATGTCCAAATTGAGCACTCTAACTAGGATGAGTCATTGCTCTGCAATTGCGCATGCTCGCTAGTGTACTCTAGTTTGAGCACTCTGGCATGACTTAGACGATACCACAAAGGTTGGATCGTTTGAGGTGACCATATTGGTTCTCCTCCATCCTAGCATTAGCACTGCACTGACTCGACTTTTGCTTGTTGGTAAGTGTTCGCTCCTTTCCCTAGTGGTTGGGAGTTTGTTTTGGTTTGTTTTTGAGGTTTCTGAGGATTTTTGTTGGATAAGTGAGTACCTGCCGGGAGGGAAAACTTGCAACTTTCTTCCTCCTTGGCAGTGTTTTTTCTTTGGTTCTGTTTGGTCGCCCATCCCTTTTTTGGGATTTCTCGGTCGATCCGAACTTGCTTTTCTTTTTGCTTTTTCTCTGTTTCGGTCACCCATCCCTTTGGGTTGGGTCCGAACTTCAGCATGGTCGTGTCCTTTAATAGGACTATCGACGTCGATTGTCAGGGGCTCCCTGAGGAGGTACTTTTTTCGCAAGCGGTTGGTCTGTTGCTGGGTTTTTTCGACCGAGAGTCTGATCATCGGGTGGCTGCGGTGCAGGCATGCCCTGGCCGTGTTGCCAGAGTCACTTTTGCAGAGAACGGGGATGTTGCTAAGTTATTTTTTGAGGAGTTAGGTGTCATCAAGTTGGGTGATGTAGAGTGTAGGGTGGTCAAACCTCCTCCTCCTCCACCCCAGCTTACTACTGTTGTAGTTTCTTGGTTCCCCTTTGAGGGATCAAACGACGCCATCAGCACAGCTTTGTCTGCATATGGTACGGTCAAATCTGTTCGCAATCAGGTTTGGCCCGGAAGGCCTTCAGTGTCCACCGGGTCACGCATCGTCCAAATGTCATTCCACCGTTTATCCCTATCCGCGGTGTTCGTTGTAAAACTTGGTATAGGGGGCAACCCCTCCAGTGTGGGACTTGCCGGAAAGTTGGCCACAAGTCAGCTGATTGTCCTCTCAAAGGAAAATGCTTCCGGTGTCATCAAGATGGGCACTTGGCTCGGAATTGTAAGGTGACCGTGGCTGCTCCAGCTGAGGCTGACGCCCCTGTTACAGAGAACGGTGTGGCTGTTCCTCCGGTGAAGAGCACTCCCGCCGAAGAAGAGACCCCCGACACTGCTATTGAAGACTCTGAAGATGAAGTTGGTTCACCTCCAGACTCTGATGCAAGCGAAGACCGGTTCGCCTCTTGTGAAACGACTGGAAATGAGAATATTATATCAGCAACCGAGGGTTTTGCTAACCCTGCTGACTCTGACATGGCTGGTGAAAGTGGTCCCTGGACCACTGTTTCCCGGAAACGCCCCGCTTCCTCTGTTCCCGTTTCAGTTAAGAGGACTCAACAGGCCCCATCTAAAAGTCCTGTGGTTTCACCCATGAGTGATATCCGCAATGGCCCTGATGTTTTCCTTGAAGTTCCGGAATTGGCAGCCTGTTCTGCAGACCACCGTGCAATCCTGTGGGAGATTGCGGTTGATTATCGTAAACCGCCTGATCAGCGAAAACGTTTTTGCCGTTGGACTTCAGATCCCCGCTTTATTGGTTTGAAAGATGAGGACTTTAAGACTGCTATAAAATTTTTCAACAAAAAGTTCCCAAAGTAATTAATTAAGGTCATAAAAAGAAAAACAAAAGAAAATAATTAGTTAAGTAATGAGCGGGTGTGTTTAATTTTTGGGTGTGAGTGTGTTAATTTTTAAGTGAGGTGGGGTTCGATTCCCCAGCGAGTTTGGCGTCTGGTGGCCCTCGTTTCTGGTGGTCCCCTTCCCTAAGGCATTGCACGTAAGCCAATGGGTTGGGATTAGACATGTAGGTCGGCGGGATTGCACCTCCCTTCATCGGGGCCCGGCCGTCCACCTTAAACATAAAAAAAAAAAACTGCACTGATGAGGCCCAGGTCTCGCATGGTAAGTGTTGCTTCATACTCTTGTAGTTTGAAGTTGGTTCTGGTGTTTTTCGAGGTCTGAGTTGGATAAGTGAGTACCTGCCGGGAGGGAAAACTTGCGACTTTTTCCTCCCTGGCAGTGGTTGTTTTCTTTGGTTCCGTTTTGGTCGCCCATCCCTTTTTTTGGATTTCTCGGTCGATCTGAACTTGCTTTCCTTTTTGCTTTTTCTCTGTTTCGGTCACCCATCCCTCTGACTTGTCTTTGGGTTGGGTCCGAGTTTCAGCATGGTCGTGTCCTTTAATAGGACCATCGACGTTGACTGTCAGGGGCTCCCTGAGGAGGTACTTTTCTCGGAAGCGGTTGGTTTGTTGCTGGGTTTTTTTGACCGTGAGTCTGACCATCGGGTGGCTGCGGTGCAGGCATGTCCTGGCCGTGTTGCGAGAGTCACTTTTGCTGAGAACGGCGATGCTGCTAAGTTATTTTTTGAGGAGCTAGGTGTCATCAAGTTGGGTGATGTAGAGTGTAGGGTGGTTAAACCCCCTCCTCCTCCTCCCCAGCTTACTACTGTTGTAGTCTCTTGGTTTCCCTTTGAGGGATCAAACGACGCCATCAGCACAGCTTTGTCTGCATATGGTACGGTCAAATCTGTTCGCAATCAGGTTTGGCCCGGAAGGCCTTCAGTGTCCACCGGGTCACGCATTGTCCAAATGGTTATTAGGAATGTCATTTCACCGTTTATTTCTATCCGTGGCGTCCGCTGTAAAATTTGGTATAGGGGGCAACCCCTCCAGTGTACTACTTGTCATAAAGTTGGTCATAAGTCGGCGGAGTGTCCCCTTAGGGGCAAATGCTTCCGATGCCGTCAAGGTGGACATCTAGCTAGGAACTGTCAGACGACCGTGGGTGCTCAACCTGCTGTAGACACATCAGTAGAGATGGACATACCCTCGTCTGTAGCTCAAGAAAATGATGTGACAGCTGAGACAATTGCTCCCGTCCCTAATGACGTTGTTGCTGAGTCTGAAGAGTGCGATTATAACCTTGAGGCCAGCGAGGACCGTTTTCCAACCTGCACATCGGTTGACCAAGTACCATCAGACAATGTCTCCCGTAAACGCGCTGCTCCCCAGACTTCTCCGGTTTCAAAAGGAACTGTAAAGAAGCCTGCTACAACGGATACAACCCAGTCGATTTCCGTACCAGTCGCTAATAAGATAACCGTGCCACCCTCCGTTACGTCGGTCATTTCTTCCAAGTCCAGAAGTGAAATTCTCGAATTGCTATCCACACCTCCTGGCCTTTCAGGTGATAGAGTAGACCTCCTACGGTTAACATCACACCTTCAAGTTCCTCCTGGTTCAATTGCCTTTGTTCTCAACCCGCAAAATGGTCCTCCTAGACATGTGCTAAAGTACACTCCGAAGAAATAGTTTAATATTAGTTTAAAAATTTAAAACCTAAAAATGAAAACTAAAAAGTAGTTTAAGTTATTTAAGTTATCGAGTGTGTGTGTTCAATTTTTGGTGTGAGTGTGTTAATTTTTGTTGAGGTGGGGTTCGATTCCCCAGCGAGTTTGGTGTCTGGTGACCCTCGTTTCTGGTGGACCCCAACCCTAAGGCATTGCACGCAAGCCATGGGTGGGATTAGTCCTGTTGGTCGGCGGGCATTGCACACGCCCTTCATCGGGGGCCCGGCCGTCCACCTTAAACATAAAAAAAAACTGCACTGATGAGGCCCAGAAGGCCGAAACAGTACTGTCTGCAGTTAGATATAGCTCTTTGGCATACAAAGCTTTGCTTTCATGTCCAAATTGAGCACTCTAACTAGGATGAGTCATTGCTCTGCAATTGCGCATGCTCGCTAGTGTACTCTAGTTTGAGCACTCTGGCATGACTTAGACGATACCACAAAGGTTGGATCGTTTGAGGTGACCATATTGGTTCTCCTCCATCCTAGCATTAGCACTGCACTGATGAGGCCCAGAAGGCCGAAACAGTACTGTCTGCAGTTAGATATATATATATATATATATATATATATATATATATATATATAATATGTTTTTTGGAGCGTGGGGCTACATGGAAATTTTTCCGAAACAACTGCCAAAGTACACTGATCCAGATATGAAAGAGGGGCAGAAACAGTGAAAATAATAGAGCAAACTCTCAGAACAGTATGTCAGCTGTGAGTTAAGATACATCTATAACCTATCTTGGGCTTGAGTCCTACGTATTTTCAGAGGAGCTACTATGGTAAACATCCTTAATTACGCAACGCCGTGCAACCATAATATGACATGTGCAGTTTTACTGATTAGCTGCATATTTCCGTCGCTTTTAGCTTTAAACTTGAGAAGTTTGGAGAGCACTCAAGAAGCTGCAATTGCTCTCGACTGCGCCTGGAGCAACTCTCACGTTTCTCTCGCGCTCTCCAAACTTCCTGTGTGCATTCATCACTCGAGATACAGACGCTTAGCATTAACCAACTCCTTAACAAAGACAAATTTGAGATTACAAATCATGTAAAAGCAAATTTATGATGACCTAGGATAAGTATACTGAGCCTGATGAAAAAATAAATGATAAAAATAGATGATAAAGACGGAACAATTCCTCACGATTTGGTGTCGAGGTAATACGAGATCTCAACAGGTATTCAATTACCGTGGAATCCATGGATAAAATGTTGGCAAAAGCTACTGCCGTCGTGGTATTCTTTGTCGTTTCCGTTCGGTTTGTGAGAAAAAGTATCGAGTTGCCAGATGATAGCAATAACAATGGCGTGCAAAGCCCACTGGTGGAGCGTGGCACTTTGAGGGTTGCAACACGTTTGTTTGAGGCATGGGCCTCGTATGCATTATTATGAGCTAGACCCCGAAGAAAATTGTCGCTTCTGGTTGTCACCTTTTTGAAAGAAGTTCATCAGCCTTTATGGAGGACTGCTCGACTTCCTGACAGCCCAAGCTTATTAAAACCTCAGCAACAGGAGCCAAAAGCAAATAAATGACACAAACGACTGGGCTTATTCCCACACACACCCTCCCCAATCCTGTTTGCTTATTCAAAATGGCATTTCAGAAATGGCAGTTCAGAAATGGCGTATAAACCACAAATTTTCCATCTCTCTGCACAATTATTTCATAATGGTGTTACAAGTTATGGAAAATGTTTGGGTTGAAATACATTGTACAAAGATTTTCCAGCTTATTACCGCTGCAATAGTGGAAAAATAGAACGACTGGATATGGGTATTGATACAGCACAATTTTAACTCACAGCATTGTAAAGATTTAAAAGATGTATAATGACGCTAGAAGGTTGTTTCACATGCAAAACACAAAACTGCAGCATCCCTCGTATCTATGAGCACCCTGTTCCACAAGAGAAAGAAGATTCAAAGAAAAATTGTCTAATTAACTAATAATTAAATGTTAACAGATAATGATATTAACAATAATAGTAATGATAGCAATAGTAATGTAATAATAGTTTCAAGGGGTTAGCTCAAGAGCCGTATGGTTCCCTATCGATCTAGGCTCCAAAGATGATTATCTCTTTTTATTTCGCCTGTTAACTAAAAATTAATTTTTTAGTTTATTGCAATTCCAATTTTTCGAGACGTTTGTTTCATACAAAAAGGAATTTCTAGTACCATTCCAGGGTTATACACACAGCAGATGGGTCCTCTGAATAATTTAACTCAATTAGCACACTATTATACAGTTACAGTTTATATTTTTTTAAATTTAAAATAACTGCTGTGTAAGTAATATTAACAAGCACATTTTCTTAACAGATAATACTAAAGTTCATATATATGTATTTCATATATATTTGTTGTTTAATACTAAATATGTTGCATTTACATGACTTTTTTTTATCTATCCTAAGTTTTAGGGATTTATTATTTTTTTCTTTCTTATTTATTGAGTGATAAACAAAACGAGGGGTCGCTCAGAGCGAAGAGTCAGCTTTCGGCGGCAGTCTTTCTCTGGATGGGTGTGGAGATTTTTTCCATCCTAAGTGTCGTCTTATGGTATCATCAGGTATGAAAAAGCTTCAAAGTGCTCAATTCAGGCGTCAACCATTGGTTGTATACGTGCATATTATGTTGGCGGGCTATACTAGGAGTTCGACGAAACCACAACATATTTTCACACTTCCATACTCCTCTACCCTATGTTAGTTAGTCTGAATAAAAATATCATGAAAAAAAACTCTGAGTATACGCTGAGCCGAGATGAAAAGTTGCATATTTACAGTCACGGCGGCGAAGGAAAAGTTAGTGGTAGTGTGAGTAGCACTGTGGCATTAAAGTCTGATCGATATCTTCTTTCAAACTGATCTCATTATCATTTTTAACTGAATTGGATAACTTTGACACTGATGCAGCCTTGTCCTTTACTAAAAATAAACATTGTTGATTTCCAAACACATACATTATTGGAAGATTGCTAAAGGATCACTGCATCTCATGGTAAACTAGTTCCCCTAGTTCCTCCGTCCACGTGATCAACGCTACGCCATCCTTTACCAAGCCGGCAATATGTATACCAATACAGAGCGTGTATGTCATGCTGTAATCAGTAACAAAGTGGCCGGGGCAAAGAGGCTGCCAGAAAATATTATGCACTCCGAGGCCAGATATGACATGAAAGTACACCGAAAGAGATTACATATCAAATGTATGCAGTAAACCTAGGATAAAATACGTAAGTGGTTTCTAAATACGTGTCAGGTTTTCAACCATTTTCTTTTTCCTTGTGCTGTGTTAAAAACAAAAAAAAATGGACCAAGTATCACGTGATTCTGTATGTTTTGTACCTCCGACGAACTTGATCTTTGAACTCAAGAAGGAAAAATATAGTTCTGGAAGTAAAAAGCTGTCTTGTACATGGAAAAACAGTCTAGAAATCGAAAAAGCTTGAATACAGTCTTTATTTGAAGAAATTGTCCTGTTGTATATGTTGTATGTGAGGAGACCAATATATCACCGACTTATTTGTTTTTCGGTGAACCAGCAACTATCTGGGGGGGGGGGGGGACAGGGAGGTCAGAGTTTCCCGCCTCCCGACTCCCACCCCTCATTGTGTTGCTCCCGTCTTCAGGTTAACCAAGAGGATCAGAAACCCGGGTTTAACTTTCAAACTGTGCCAAAACTTAATATTCTTGTCCATTTACTGGTTTTTGTTTTGACGGGCGGGATCGGAGTTTTCGTCGCCACAAAGAAAAATACTGAGGCCGATTAAAATAGTCTTTGACTGCATTTGACCTGAATGATCCTGAATTGCTTTTATTGCTGGAGACTTTCGACAGCCACGCCTTACCAGACACTGTACATGTCATGCTATCTCATGACCAATGACGTAATCAAATAGAAAGGATTTCCAAATTCACCGGGAGTAATGCTGTTTTTCCAGCCCGAGTGCAGATTTACGTTTTCTTGCCTCCGAAATATTCTTTTAAGCATTGGCGGATGTTAAATGGAAATTTCAAAGCTTTGGTAGATAAGTCTTTTTGACTGAATAGTGCCCAGTAATAAACAACAAACTATCGCCTTATCTATTTCTGCTCCCGCTTCCGGCCCTCATGTAGACACCGCTTCGAATCGTAAGCCGACTAAGGTGCGACAAGTCGAAACGGACGATGTTTCTATCAATCGGGTATCAAATATACCTGCACAAATGAAACTTCTGCTCAAACTCAATCTTAAGGGGTTGGTCTCCGAAACCGTGGAGGGCTTTTTCGATATTTCTATTGGTTGGTTTGCAATCTTTCTGTCAAGTTTGATCATCAAAATTTTACCCATACGTGTTACGTCGGAGACCATTGCGGGAGATCAATTTCGAAAAACGGAAACACCCCACACGGTTTTTTAGATTGGTATCTTGGGAACCTTCGGACCAAATTTCAAATGGATCCTTAAAGGTTTAATACCCTATTAGTTTGAACCACTGACCTGTCAGTGGTTCGAATTCCGTATAGGCCTGATTTTTTTCAGGTCTAATTTTCGCTACTGCTTAAATAGCGCTATCTACTGCGAGGATCGTGCATCATACGTATCTAATACCGCAGTTCAAAATATATGAACTTCATATATTTCATTGTATCTAACTGGGTGAAATGCCATATTTAAGCGACATTTCAGCAATATTAAACGGGCATAAAATCCAAATGAAAATTTAAGTCGGGTTTAAGGAACTTAAACTTGACTTAAAAATACCTTTATTTAACCAGATTTCAGTGCCAATTAAAGGTGCATTAAAGCCAATGAAAGATTTTAGTCAAGTTTCAGTGACCTTATTAAATATGCTCAAAAATTTTGATCTAGTTTAAGCCGCCTAAAGTCAACTAAAAGAACTAGGACCACTTTAAGTAACTTTAAATACATCATTTAAACCTACTGAAAGATTGAAGGTCTGCCTTAAGGTGGCTGGTACCAGTTTTCATCTTTTTTGATGGTTTGTAACTTTGAAAGAATACAACAGAAAGACTTACCAAGGCCAGCTGAACACTTTTACGGGGTTGAATTATATAATCATTGGTTATCCAAAATAAGTGTCATTTCGTCACTAGAGTTTTCCATGGCAACGCTTTTATAGGCTTATTCAGACGCATTTTTTAGCTTCTGGCTTAATTGGAAAACTAACCCATGACCCCGTGATTTTTTTCAGTGATTGCTTCTGGCACTTGAGAAGGAAAATGCACAAAGATTTTTTAAAAAATTATACGGAGCGGAATTTCAGAAAATCTAGAAAAGAGGCAATTTTCACACATCGCAAATTTCCTTCCGTAGAATTTTTTTTTTCTGATTCCTTTCGACGTTATTATCATATTGGAACAATAAAAAGAAGGGGTCGCTGGACTTGTAATCAAGCAATAGCTTTCGTGAGTTTAGCAATTTCCACGCGCGTTCTCGTGCATTTAAAAATCTGGATTCTATAAGATCGCCGTTTGCTCATGATCTGTTATAGCTACCGCTGACAATTGCGTGTGCTCGCGCGAGCGCCTACGATCTCATGCTTACAGACGTAAATTTGCGTGTACTGCTAAGAAAATTATTAAACAGATGTCAAAGGCAGCCTCTCGGGCTCATCTTAAAAATCCTCCACACGACCTCTGGCTACATCATATTATTTTCCTTGAAGTTTTAAAGTCTTCTTCCACTTCAGGTAGATTATTCTTCACTTGAGTTATTTTTTCGCCATCGCAAGATTTCAGATCGGTTGAATATTTCTTTTAGATGGGAAGTAAAGCAACCTTTACTTCTCCGAAAATCATCTTCTTTATCTTAGTTTCTACCTCCTGCATTCACAGTGGCCACTCAACACACCAAATACACGCTCTTAGGTAAACTTCTCACAAAAGTAGAAAAAATCCACGCGACGCCATCTTTGTTTTGAATTTTCATCTTTTGATCTCGCGCTTCTTTTGCACGTTTCTCTCGAGCGTCACGCAGGAGTGCCTTGTTCCCCGCGCGAGGAAACTGGTACTAGCCACCTTAAGTGACTCATAATATTTCTTAAACCTTCTAGAAGATTAAGTTATAAGCGTGTCATCTCAGATGACATAACGATTTAGAGCAAGTTAAAACCACTTTAGGGACCGTTGACTAATTTTGGGTCAGACGAGGAGGGCAGAGAAAAATTAGGGGGGTGGGCATGCGTAAAGTTTTATTACCTTTACTGCGTATGCGTCGCGTGACCACTCAATGTCTCCCACATGGATACCATCTACTCATCCGTTTCCTTTTTTTTTTTGGAAACTGTAGTTGAAATAGTAATTCTTTGCTTGAGGTGAAAAAAAAATTGGGAAAATTTGGCCCGCGAAGGTCTACCTTTGCTTAACAGATTGGTGTTGTGGACAACTTTGGCAGGTTTGCACAATCGGGAAGGCGCTGTTCTTCCGGATAGGGGCAAGTGTCCAACAAGTGTGCATACCCCTAAAATCAAGAACACGTTAAAGCTTACCTTTAAGGATTTGCACCTGAATTGCTCGTTGCCAAGTTTTAGCATTGGTATCAATTAACTCACAGCTAAATTCTCCACTAGCCTTATCGTCAGCAGCAGTCACTTTAGCGATAAACAGAGAGACTCTTCCTGGAGTTGAGCGTATGTTGTACCGTTCTTTAAAATTATCATTAACAACACCAGCTTGTCCATTTGATTGAATGACGACTATGCCAGCACCATTGAATTTTAAAACACCTAGCCTTAACCTTGAGGTCAGACTGTAGTTCCAGTTCAGTGTGGCAGAAGATCCTTCATAGACCCGTAAAATTCCAGGGGGGAGCACCTCTCTTGGACTCAATGTTATCCTCACTGGAGTAGGCTCATACCATGTGACACTATCGCCAGCTGAAGAGAAAATGATTTTTAATTAATGCAACAATACTGCACGTTTTTTATTTCTTCACAATATGGTTATCTTTCCCCTAATATTGAATCAAAAATTGTAAATATTACATTCAAAAGGTGTTTTAAAGAAAACACATGGCGGATCTCATGACGGCGGTGAACTTGACCTGGATGGATCCGATAACGCTTCCCGTTTTAACGAAAATCAGGCCGGGTTCAACACTTGTTAAATTCATCGCTATAGGCTCGGATGATTTCTGCAGCGAGATTCTAGGTAGGCCGTTGTATTCAGTGAAGCATTCGCAAAACTAAATCACAGATATTTTGTGGACTTTCTTTGTCGTTCACTTATGCATAAACTGAGTACCATATTTGAAGCAATGACAGTGAAACGCTTTGCTGACGGATATATACACTTATCCACAATTTACGCTTACGTTTGGTAAATGCTTGATTTTTTTTTAACGCTTCGCTTCAAAATTTTCATGAAGACGCATCTACTAGATCCGCCCAAAACGTTCTTTGGGTACTGTTTTCAGTTGTTCTGGAGCGATTTAGCCCCGTTTTCAGGTTAGCAGAGTTTCACGTTTTCGGTAATTCAGTCAAGTGGTAACCTGCAGAGCGGGCATCATATAAGGCGACTTAACCTTAGAAGCTCGTGGTCATTTATCCTAACGCATGTTTGATTTGAAGTCAGAGTGGACGGTGGGGGTACGGGAGGGGTGCGATGTTCTACTCCCCACCCCAGCCCTCACTCTATCTTGTACCGTCACCCACCCCTTTGGTATAAATTTCTTCTCTCTCCAGCCTTCCGCTTTCATTAAAATAAGAAATGGCGGTCTTTTTTTGCTAACAAGATACTGAACACTCGCTCTGCAGGCTAGTTTGGTGGTAGAATATCATTTCGTTACTATTTTGCAATCGAACATGTGATGAAAGAAAGGGGATGGTTTTTCTTTGACGTGTTTAGAAGTCAGGCGACATTTGAATGATTAGCCGAGGAAGATGAGGGGTTCATCAACTTAAAATTACCTTCGAATCATCGACGAACCAATCATTTAAAGTTAGGGCAAACGAAATTCGTGGAGGTGTTTGTGCGATCTTTATCAAGGCTTAGAACTTTGAGTGGCAACTAACACTATTCGACGAAGACATCTTTCATCTGAGCTCGGGTTTGTACTCTAAAGCTCCTAGCACGCGCGAACTGGTTTAGCCAATGTAAA